>NW_011495035.1:6121621-6136647 GCF_000754665.1 Bison bison bison | reverse complement strand
TGATTGATATTTCTCCCGGCAATCTTGATTCCAGCCTGTGTTTCTTCCAGTCCAGCGTTTCTCATGATGTACTCTGCATATATGTTAAATAAACAGGGTGACAATATACAGCCTTGACATACTCCTTTTCCTATTTGGAACCAATCTGTTGTTCCATGTCCAATTCTAACTGTTGCTTCCTGACCTGCATATAAATTTCTCAAGAGGCAGATCAGTGCAAGATGAAAGGTTGTTGTTGAATCATGTGAAGACACTGGGATTCTTGGCCCCTGGAGGAGAAGATTCAATCCGGGGCCAGTGACTAAGCTTGTCGCTCAGAGCTTTTGTGTAATAAAGTTTTATTAAAGTATAAAAGAGATAGAGAAAGCTTCTGGCATAGGCATTAGAAGGGGACAGAAAGAGTATCCCTGGTTAAGGCAGCATTAATATTAGTTGCTATAGAATACTTTAGATGGTCAATGGATTGTGCTTAGAGATTTATTTAATTGTCATAAAACAATCTTATAAGAGTATTATTGATTTCTGTACCAACCAGAATGGGCTGGGATTTACAGTGGTAACAAACAATCTCAAGTTTTCAAAGTCCATTGTGAGTTAGAATGGGGCTCCAGAGCTGGCTTCTTATTTCAGGACTCAAAATGACAGAACTTCTCTATTTTGAGCATTGTGATTATAAGAGAAAGAAAGATTCTGAATTTTATAAGCACTTTTCAAGATAACCACTCACATATCACTGGGCAAAGCAAGTCACATGCCCACATCTAACTCCAAGAGACGAGAGACATGCTGTGGCTGTACCGTGCTGAGGAAAGAGGACTACAAATATCTACACAACATTAATCATCACTACATTATCCCCCTTTTACAGATAATAAATATGTCACTGGATGATGGTGAATTAATCTACCCATGGTTACACTTGTGGTATGTTAGAACTTGGATTTAAACTCAGATACATCAATTTTGCTAACTAACAACCATTTCCCACCAAATAAAACTTACTGGCTTAAAATAACAATTCATTTGGTTTATGAATCTGTGGGTTGACCATCTTGACCAGGCTCATGTGAATGATTCTTTCCATTAGGCTTGGCTAATTGGGCTAGGATCACTCATGTGTTTATAGTTAGCAGGCATATCTGCTGGGAGCTGTCTAAGATGGTTCAATTAGGACTGCTCATCTCTGTTCCACATGGTATCTCATCCTTTAACAACCCAGGCTTGTTCTCATGGCTATGATGCCAGAATACTGAAAGAAGCACAAGGTACATGCGAAACTAGTGTCATATCTTTGCTTCTGTAACAGTCTACTGTCCAAAGCAATCACAAGGCTAACCAAGTTCAGTGGATGAAGAAATAGATTCCACTTCCTGACAGAAGAAGCCATGATAGATGAACTTGCAAAGGACACTGACAAAGGAGGAGGCAATTGGCTTTAAAAGTCTATGTTAACACTATGTTAAGTGCGATGATTATTTCCCCTAATTTAGGAATATAGTTCAATGGCACTTCACCAAGGTTTTACTTGTAAAAACCAATGATCTATTCTGTGTTTTTTTTAAATGGTGAATTTTCATTTAATTCTTTTATAAGGCCTATAGGATAAGATCAAAGACAAAAAAACAAGCAAGTGGTACATTGCATCTAATTATTTCCCTTCAAAACAGTTGCAAAAATAGCACATCTAGTAATTATCCATATGGTGATGTTATTTCAACATTTCAAAACTCTCAACTGGAGCTCAAATATGATAAAAAGCAATCAATATCATGTCAAGCAGTGATATTAAATGGTAACTATTAACAAGATATTGAATTTGTGTTTTTTAAATTTTCTGGTGGTTCATAGAAGTAAATGTTGCTAGCTAAAGTCACTCTTCATTTTGAGAAATCAATTCATCGTTAAGTCCTTCTTACTCCTGTCTTATAGAATTAAGAACTACTTCTTCAAAGTCTTTGGTAGGGGATGTATGACAGCATAATTAGGTTAGGCAGAGTTAGGTTCTATATCCTAATATCACCATATAATTGAATGACCTCAGGCAAGTTATGGAATATCTATGACTTGTCTCCACAACTGTAAAATGGGGATTATTAAACAGTATTCTCACAGCTACTTCCTATGTTTCTTAGGAGAATAGAACAATGCACAAAGCCTTGAGTACAGTAATTGTTCCATAAATATTTCTTCTAATTGGAACAGTACTTTCAATTAGAATGGAAAATTTACATTTAATTTTTTCATTAAATGAAAAAATACATTTAAAAATCTAAGGTAAAAGAGGAAAAAAAAAACCCAAAAACATTTAGACGCTAAAACTATATTGCAGTTCCAAGGCAGCTTTGGGAGTCAATGGTTTTTAACATTAATGAGAGTAGTTCAATCAACTTTAAGATAATTTGTAGTTTCCCTCAAAATTATATAAATAATAAGAAGAAATCTCTTTCATCTCTTGCCCCCATTTTGTTCATTTAACTCAATGAGAGAATTTTCCTTCCATCATTCCCTTTATTCTGATAGAATACATATGCCCAAAGGACCAGTTATGTACAAGTTTTCAGCTGACCTTTTCAAGGCAGCTAACATTTGAAAGATTTACTCCAAAGGTGTAAGTCAACAATAGAGGACTAGGCAGTTTAGAGAGGTCCATGGAATTCAGAAAGAAATATATAGAAACTACACCCAAACAATGAAGACAAAATCACCGGCAGCAACAAAACCAAGAAAGAGGGAGACAGAGACTCCAGACTATAAACTTGTGTCCTAGTTTCAGAAAGTAAATGGGCCCTGCTCCACAAAAAAGGCTAGTTGTTCAACTCTTACCTACATTGCCACCAGCATAAAGGATCCCAAGTAGAGGTATTTATGAAATTCAGGAAAGTGAAACATGTGGTAAACCAGTTCTGTATGATTTCTCTCTCCCTCTCTTATATATAGCTCATTTTCCATTCCCTGCTTGCCTTGTCAAATATATATGAATGATACAAATTATCTTTCCATTATTCACTATATTCTTTAATAGGGAACTCTTTCACTAATTTTAAAAGTCTATGAGAGGACTTCCCTGGAGGTACAGTGGATAAAAATCCACTTGCCAATGCAGGGAACCAAGGGTTTGATCCCTGGTCTGGGAAGATTCTACGTGCTGCAGGGTAACTAAGCCCGTTGGCCACAACTACTGAGCCTGGGTGCTGCAACCACGGGAGCCTGTGCACCTCGTGCCTGCGCACTGCAAGAAGAGAAGCTACTCCAGTGAGGAGCCCATGCACCGCAATGAGGAGTGGCCCCGTCTCACTGCAGCTAGAGAAGGCCCACACACAGCCACGAAGACCCAGCACAAACCAAAAACAAAGATATAAATTTAAAATTTGTTTTAAGGCTATGATACGAATAATAGCTAATATCTTTCTCTTTTTAATTAATGAACTGCATTTTTTAGAGAGGTTTTAGATTCACAGAAAAATTGAGTGAGAAGCACAAAGCATTCCCATATACACCTTGTCTACACACATATACACCTCCATCACTCCTGATACCCACAGTCCAGTGGTGTGGGTGTTACAACTGATGAACCTAACATTGATACATTATTATCTCCCCAAGCCCATAGTTCACACTAGGGTTCACTCTTTGTGTTGTTCCTTCTATGGATTTTCATACAATGTAAGATGACATGTATTTACATTGTAATATCATATCAAATAGTTCCACCACCCTAAAAATCCTCTGTGTTCCACCTATTCATCTCTCCTTCCTTCTTTACCCTTGGGAACCAATGATTTTTACTGGCTCCTTAGTTTAGCCTTTACCAGAATGGCAAATAGTTGTAATCATACAGTATGTAGACTTTTCAGAAAAGCTTCTTTCACTTAGTAATATATGTTCGAGTTTCCTCTCTGTTTTTCCATGTATTAATAGCTTGTTTCTTCTTAGCACTGAGTAACAGTCCATAGTATGCATGTCCCACAGTTTATTTATCTACCTCCTAAGTTTTTTAGGCATATACCTATAGGGATAAATAGCCACATATTATGTAATTTAATCATCCTAATGACCATATTATCCTTATTGAACCAAGGAGGTAGAGTAAAGTGAAATTAAGTGACATGGCCAAGATCATTTGAATAAAAAATGGTAGATCTAAGATCTTTAAACCTGTTTTCCCTGCTATAAATACACACAAAATGTTTTACATATGTTTCTTAAAATTGCATCAACCAAAATTAATTAAGATATTCTTTAACCGGAGTGTTCTTTGTTTATGTACCAATCTCCACCCACTTCCCTGACTTTTTTCCTTCATAGGGTAAGTTTTGATAGAAACAAAGTTCACTACACTCAGGACTACTGTATTATTGTTTTTAAAAAATGAAAACAACAATTGTAACAAATCACCAGTTACAATTTCTCTTCTGAGCACATCCAGGGTATAAATCTCTTTAGATAATCTAACCCTATATTACACAACCTGTTGTGGAGAGATGATTGTTATATTGTCTCAACTTGAAACTAGAAAGGCCCCCATTCTTTTCATTAATAGTGAATATGAAACTCAATTTCAAATATTTCACTTGTCTTCAGATATCTAGGTTCTCACTTATGAGGCTTAAGAGTCTATAAACCAAATTGGAGGTGAAGAAAAGAGAAAACCAAATGGAGAGGCCTGTTTAAAATTCGACAGTATGCTCTGACACAGATAATGCTTTATTCTCCTCTATGTCTGTCCTTTCAAAGCAACTGCCAACTGGTCTTTTTATATCCACTTGAAAATATATCATCCACACTTCATGCTTCAGTTTTACTTGAACAATCATCTGTTCACTTTTCCAGCAGAATAATCCCACAGGAGTTTTTAATTCCATGTATAAATACTGATTTTTAATATAGAACTTTAATGGTAGCTAATACTATGGTTAAAACCACAGATATTTCCTAAAGTTTCTTATTTTCACAGTAACTATATTTTTTATAATAAAAGCTAAATCACTTTTCAAAAGATTGACAAGCAAGAAAATATTAAATGGGAAATAAATTTCCAGCCAGATTTTCTAGAACAAAGAAATGTATAAATGACAAAAAAATACTCAGTCATGACTAAATTTTGTATATTTGTTCTGTTTAATGTTTGAAAAGCAGAGTCCTTAGTAGGTAAAATCAAATTTTATTTTTAATTAATTTTATTTTTATTTTAAATTAAAAGATTAGTTAAAAGGAGAATGAGGACCCTTGGGAGGAAAAAGGTAATACATTCCTTTACATCTCCTTAGAAAGTATTGGACTGGCCAAAGGTTCATTACAGTTTTTGAACTAACACAATACTATTTAATTGGACACTTAATGTCAGGACATGAGAAATCATAGTTAGGAGTACTAAAGTCCCCTGGAATGGATTCCTCTGTATTTCATGTGCTTTTAGGGGTAACATACATTATGGACCCCATCTTCCCGTAAATTATACAAGTGGATTCCCAAGGAACCTTAGCAAGGTACTGAGGCTTTGTAGCATCTGTCCAGCCTCATCGTGTATATTCCCCATGCATAATAAATACTTCACGAATGAAGTCATTTGTTTAGGTGCAGTGATTTTCAGCCCTGGCTGCACAACAGAATCACCTGGAGAGATGGTTTGGTTTTTTTTTTTTTTTAATCTGATGCTCAGGAACTGTCTCAGAGATGAAGCCTAGACAAAATAGTTGTTAAAATTTCCCCAGATGACTATAATTTATAGCTGGCTCTAAGATTCACTGCTCTAGTTTAGTACTTCTCAAACTTTAAACTGTGCAACTATCATCAGGAGGTCTTGTTAAGCTAAGGAATTTGGTTTCATTTATCGGGCATAGCGGGAGCTACTGCAGTTCTGACAAGCTCTGTACGTCCATGGACCACAGTTTGAGTAGCAAGGGCAACAAGGCTGATATAACCTGATTCTTACTTTCAAACAATCAAATCACACAAGAAGCAAGTAACTATGGTCCCCTGGGCTAAAATAATACTAAAATAATTGGATTAGTTGGTGAAAAGGGGGCTGAATGAACTTGTTAGCGATTGTGTTCTGGTTTACCAAATAATGTTATTGAACATACATATTGTATAGATAGATAGGTAGATATTAATAGATAGATCATAGAAAATTGCTATTATAAAGTCAGTGATCATGATCACAACATTTTATATGGACCGAATGAAGCCGTGGTTGTCAGTGACATCAATGACTCCAGTTAGAATCAGTCATAATCTCCTCATAAATAGAGAATGATGGTATGTGGGTTGGTAGATGGTATTTGACATTTAGTTCCTTGAGATACTTTCTCCGGTCTTTGGCTTTGGGATCTCTTCAGATTCTATCCCCATCACTGGGGTAAAGGAGAGGGAGGAGAAAAAGATAAGCATGCTTTGAACCTCAGTACAAGGCCGTGGTCATGTATGGATGTGAGAGTTGGACTGTGAAGAAGGCTGAACGCTGAAGAATTGATGCTTTTGAACTGTGGTGTTGGAGAAGACTCTTGAGAGTCCCTTGGAAGGCAAGGAGATCCAACCAGTCCATTCTGAAGGAGATCAGCCCTGGGATTTCTTTGGAAGGAATGATGCTAAAGCTGAAACTCCAGTCCTTTGGCCACCTCATGCGAAGAGTTGACTCATTGGAAAAGACTCTGATGCTGGGAGGGATTGGGGGCAGGAGGAGAAGGGGACGACAGAGGATGAGATGGCTGGATGGCATCACTGACTTGATGGACGTGAGTCTGAGTGAACTCCGGGAGTTGGTGATGGACAGGGAGGCCTGGCATGCTGTGATTCATAGGGTCGCAAAGAGTTGGACATGACTGAGTGACTGAACTGAACTGAACAATGCTGTTAACCTTCACTTGGATTTGGATCTTTTGAGCTTCTGTATCAAGAAAATACAGTAGTGTAAGGATTCCATGAGAGAATGGGAAAATTCCACTCTAGCAGAAACAGATTCTGAAAGAAATGCACATAGAACAATAACCTGACTCCATAAAAGATTAACCTGATTTAAAGCTGTCTTTCATATCGTTATGCTTCTGTAAAAGGTGGGACTATTTTTTGAATATAGTTCACTTTATTTTCAAGAATTAAAATGTGACTGGAACATAAGCAAGCTACTGTTTCATTATCTGGAACATGTATCACATGTAACAACAAATGCAAGATTTTTTTTCCCCTGGTAATGTGAAAATATTTAGTAAAATCACAGTAATCTATTGATGCTAATACATAAATAAAATCTTCATTTATTTCATGCTCTTGAGTTTCAGACTCTGTATCATATCTAATGTTTTAAAAACTTATAAACAGGCACATCTGAAAAACTAATCAAATATTAAAAAGAAAGCAAATATTTAAAAACAGCTAAATTGGAGAAAAAGTGTGATACAATCTTAATTGTTATTGTTCACATTAAAATGATTCTATGAATCATTTTATTAGAGAATATGCAAGCTATAATTACAGGGACTATCTAGACAAAAAAGATCTATATTTTATTTAATCAATTCATTGATTTAACAAGTATATGAGTTTCCTAGTATAGGAAGTTTTACTTTTAAATTAGCTGGCCTGAGGATAGCTTTGGTAATAAAGAGCTATATAATAATTAAAATTCCATTTACATTTTTCTAAAAAAATGTTTACACAATTATTAAATGTTTTTTAAGTGTATTTCTTATTTCAGACAAAATATTAATCTTGTAAATATTCACAGCTTATTGTCTCTTGATAACTTGGAAAAATTGGAATATGCTGTATTTGGAAAACTCTATGAGGGTATGTCTATTTTTTACATTTGCAGCAACATAGGTGACCTAGAGATTATGAAACTAACTGAAGTAAGCTAAGAAAGACAAATATATGATATCACCTACATGTGGAGTATAAAAAATGATACAAAAACTTACTTACAAAAGAGAAATAGACTCACACACATAGAAAACAAATTTAGGGTTATCAAAGAGGAAAGAAATGGGGATGGATAAATTAGGAATTGGGATTAGCAGATATACACTCAGTTCAGTTCAGTTACTCAGTCGTGTCCAACTCTTTGCAACCCCATGGACTGCAGCACACCAGGCTACCCTGTCCATCACCAACTCCCACAGCTTGCTCAAACTCATGTCCATTGAGTCGATGATGCCATCCAACCATCTCATCCTCTGTCATCCCGTTCTTCTGCCTTCAATTTTTCTCACCCGCAGGGTCTTTTCAAATGAGTCACTTCTTCACAACAGGTGGCCAAAGTATTGGAGTTTCAGCTTCACCATCAGCCCTGCCAATGAACATTCAGGACTGATTTCCTTTAGGATGGACTGGTTGGATCTCCATGCAGTCTAAGAGACTCTCAAGAGTCTTCTCCAAAACCACAGTTCAAAAGCACCAATTCTTCAGCACTTAGCTTTTTTATAGCCCAACTCACGTCCATACATGACTATTGAAAACACCAAAGCTTTGACTAGATGGACTTTTGTCAGCAAAATAATGTCTCTGCTTTTTAATATGCTGTCTAGGTTGGTCATACTTTTCTTCCAAGGAGCAAGCATCTTTTAAGTTTATGGCTGCAGTCACAAAAGTATTTCACTGTTTCCATTGTCTCCCCATCTATTTGCCATGAGGTGATGGGATCGGATGCCGTGATCTGAGTTTTTTCTGAATGTTGAGTTTTAAGCCAACTTTTTACTCTCCTCTTTCATTTTCATCAAGAGGCTCTTTAGTTCTTCTTCACTTTCTGCCACAAGGCTGGTGTCATTTGCATATCTAAGTTATTGATATTTCTCCTGGCAATCTTGATTCCAGCTTGTGCTTCATCCAGTCCAGAGATTCTCATGATGTACTCTGCATGCAAGTTAAATAACAATATACAGCCTTGACGTCCTCCTATCCTGATTTGGAACCAGTCTGTTCTTCCATGTACAGTTCTAACTGTTGCTTCTTGACCTACATACAGATTTCTCAGGAGGCAGATAAGGTGGTCTGGTAGTCCCATCACTTGAAGAATTTTCCTGTTTGTTGTGATCCACACAGTCAAAGGCATCGGCATAGTAAATAAAGCAGAAGTAGATGTTTTTCTGGAACTCTCTTGCTTTTTTGATGACCCAATGGATATTGGCAACTTGATCTCTGGTTCCTCTTCCTTTTCTATGTTGAGCTTGGACATCTGGAAGTTCATGGTTTACATACTACTGAAGCCTGGCTTGGAGAATTTTGAGCATTACTTTGCTAGTGTGTGAGATGAGTGCAATCATGCGGTACTTTGAACATTCTTTGGCACTGCCTTTCTTTGGGATTGGAATGAAAACTGACCTTTTCCAGTTCTGTGGCCACTGCTGAGTTTTCCAAATTTGCTGGCATATTGAGTGCAGAATTCTCATAGCATCATCTTTTAGGATTTGAAACAGCTCAACTGGAATTTTATCACTTCCAGTAGCTTTGTTCATAGTGATACTTCCTAAGGTCCACTTGGCTTCCCATTCCTGGATGTCTGGCTCTAGGTGACATCACGGTTATCTAGGTCATGAAGGTCTTTTTTGTACAGTTCTTCTGTGTATTCTTGCCATCTCTTCTTAATATCTTCTGCTTCTGTTAGGTCCATAATATTTCTGTCCTTTATTGAGCCCATCTTTGCATGAAATGTTCCCTTTGTATCTCTGATTTTCTTGAATGGATCTCTAGTCTTTCCCATTCTATTGGTTTTCTCTATTTCTTTGCATTGATCATTGAGGAATATTTTCTTATCTCTCCTTGCTATTCTTTGGAACTCTGCATTCAAATGGGTATATCTTTCCTTTTCTCCTTTGCCTTTCACTTCTCTTCTTTTCTCAGCTTTTGTAAGGCCTCCTCAGACAACCATTTTGCCTTTTTGCATTTCTTTTTCTTGGGGATGTTCTTGTTCACTGCCTCCTGTACAGTCATGAACCCCTGTCCATAATTCTTCAGGGACTCTATCAGATCTAATTCCTTGAATCTATTTGTCACTGTATAATCATAAGGGATTTGTTTCAATTCATACCTGAATGGTCTAGTGGTTTTCCATACTTTCTTCAATTTAAGTCTGAATCTGGTAATAAGGAGTTCATGATCTGAGCCACAGTCAGCTACCAGTCTTTTTTTTTTTTTTTTTTGCTGACTTTACAGAGCTTCTCCATCCTTGAATGCAAAGAACATTATCAATTTGATTTCGGTATTGATCATCTGGTGCTGTCCATGTGTTGAGTCTTCTCTTGTGTTGTTGGAAGTGAGTTTTTGCTATGGCCAGTGTATTCTCTTGGCAAAACTCTGTTAGTCTTTACCCTGCTTCATTTTGTACTCCAAGGCCAAATTTGCCTGTTACTTCAGGTATCTCTTGACTTCCTACTTTTGCATTCCAGTCCCCTATGATGAAAAGGACATCTTTTCTGTGTGCCAGTTCCAGAAGGTCCTGTAGGTCTCCATAGTAGCTTTACACTACTATATATAAAATAGAAGAACAAAAAGCGCCTACTGTATAGCACAGGAAGCTATATTCAATATCTTATAATAAACTATAATGAAAAAGAATCTAGAAAATAATGTATAAGCATCTATAATATATATTTAATATGTATCTGAATCATTTTGCTGTATACCAGAAGCTAATACTACATTGTAAATGAACTATACATCTACTTTAAGTAAAGAAAATAAAAAATAATAGGGGGTGTCTGTAACATCTTCCAGAACTTCATTTAATTTGAAATATTTTTAATCAACCTTATGTTAAAAGGTAATTTTTACTGACTGAATGTAAATGTTTACTCAGAAAATGGAATCTAGACTTAAATTTGAAGGAAATAGAGCTTAAAAATATGTGAGGATATTCACAAGTAACTTCCATAAAATCATCCTTTGTTCTAAAATCTGTCTTCTTTCCACACTCAAAATATTTTTATAAGAATCTATAACCCACCCTCAATAACAAACGTATGTGTCTTTAAAGCACATCTGTGGAAACATTAAAGAGGTAATAAGATGCAATGGAGAGAAAGGATTTTGATTTTGTTGTGGCTGTTCATGGCTCCAAACTCCTTTGTTTAGTTTCATATTTCTTTGCCTTTTTTCCCTCTCAAATTGTTCAGTTCCATCATTCCTACTGTCATAACATCTGCCCCACTGCTTTTCAATATCCTGACATTTCCTATTTCAAGAATGTGATTCTTCCCCTGGAGCATCGATCTGCCCCCTGATTGGCAATGTTGGTTGGCTGGCCTGGTTGTCTCTGTGCAGATTACCACCACCACCCTCAGCCTTTGCCTGAAAGGTTACCTTCAGTCCAAATAAATAGAGAGTCTAGATAGACAGTTTTTGTCAGGCAATACAAAATGGATTCTCTAACCTGATAGAACCTTTCAAGTGGATCATGTTGGAAGGATAGGTTTAAACCTAAATAACAACAGTTACTGGGGAACAGCATAATGGAAATGCAGATTTCAGCAGCCTGGGCTGGAATCTTCACTCCATTACTTCAGGCTGGCTTCTTTTCAAAAGGGCACTGTGTCTAATGGTTAATAACATGAGCTCAGATGTCTGAACTTTCAGAATTTAAATCCTGATTTCAGCATTAACTCTTTAGGTAACTTGGGAAAATTATTTAATTTCAGTGAGCTCGGTTTCTCAACTAGTAAAATATCTCACAGTATTATTGTAAAGAGGGAAAAATGAGACAATGAGTGATTTCATAAGTACCTAATAAACAACAGCTATTTTTTATTAGTATAGCAAATGAGTGAAAGTTGTCCTTGTAGCAAAGAGATTTAGGACATAAATAGAAGGAATTAGGCATAATCCTTTTGCAATATAGAGTTTATAAATATAAATATTCTGTAAACTATATGCTTTTAAAGTCCTGCAGAGCAAAGGGAAAAACGAGATTTCTAAATTCCATGGATATGTATTAAAAAACATATGCACTGATCAGTAAAGTCTGAAGGGGCTGATGAAACAGACTGTATTTTTCTGAGACAGTCATTTTATTCTATGAATTATTTATAAGGAGAATGAAGTAGAAACAAAAGAAATATGAAAGCATAAGGCTTACCTTATCAGTCATAATCTTTCAAACATCAGCAATGAAGTTATAATCATTTGCCACATGCTGGGGCATCCAGGATGTAACACTGTGTCATGTAAAAAATGCATCATAATATGTAGAAGAAATTAATCCCTGGTGAGCTGCTAAGTGTCTATTTTGAGTTTTCCCTAATTGTGGGTTTAAAAATTAGGTGAAAATAGATTTTGGGTAGAGGACATATCAAATAAGAGCATCTTCAATGTGTGATCCTTTTAGCATATGTTACATCATGGGCTTCCCAGGTGGCAGTAGAGGTAAAGAACTCGCCTGCCAGTATAGGAGACATAAGAGATGATGATTCGACCCCTGGGTCGGTAAGATCCCCTGGAGGAGAGCATGGCAACTCAATTCAGTATTCTTTCCTGGAGAATTCCATGGACAGCTATAATCCATTGGTCACAAAGAGTTGGGCATGCCTGAAGCAACTTAGCAGGCACGCACGCATGCACATCATGAGCAGTAAAGATCTCTACAGAATTATAACTGTGCAGGTCTTATTTTGGCTACAAGGAAACTGAGGCCTAAGCAACTAACATAACAAAACTGAGTAGCAGAATGTTAAGTGAGAATCCAGGCTTTGTAATTATCAGTCCTTTATCCTTTACACTTTACGCCCTGCCTAATTTACAAGGCAATTTTGAGAAGTAACAACAGGAAAAAACAAGTCAGATTTCACTTTATGCGAAATTTCACTATTAGAGTAAGCAAACTTTATTAGTTCTATAATGCATAACAATTATATGACAATTAGGTGGTATCCATGGGACTATCCTTAGATAATAATAGCTAATAATTATTGAGCAGTCTGTGGTGGAGTACCTATTATGTCCCATGCCATCTTCTAAATGCTTTATGAGTATTAACTCATCTAATTCCTGATGAAGGCCTTATTATTATTACTCTTAGTTTACAGATGTCTGAGTCACTGTAAGGTTAAGCCAAAGACACAATCATATCATCAAACAATATCTTTTCCCCCTCTTTTGATGGAATCTTATGTAAGATCAAAAATAATTGTGGGAAAAAATAAATGTATTATATTCTCCAGATAAATGTATTCTGTTCTTGAGATGAACTGAGAAAATATATATGTCCAAGGTAAAAATACAGAATAATTATTTATATATGAATATATCGTTGGTTCATGGGAAAATTGTAGAACAGAGCAAGTCTTGGAACAAATAATATGAATGAGCCTATACACTAAAGTATCTTTCCCAGTTGTTAAGGTCTTACACCTTGAGAACAACTCATAATTTCTTTTTTTCTCATCTCACTTCCTCATATTGGGACCAAAGGCGACTTATTACTGCCTGATGTTTTTTGGTTATTGATCTGTTCCAGGTATCAGTGAAGTACTGAAGCAGAAAATGGTAAAATTTTTATTGAGGTAACAGGGTAAAGGTCACTTCCTCTTAATATATTTTTCTTGAATTTTTTTTAAGGTAACATTACAGATCTCCCCTTTCTCTGACATCAGCATCATTGATTTGCAAGTAGAGCTTTTGGGACTGGTTGTGTGCCTCTTCAAAGAAGAAAAATATCCCTTTGTAAGAATGTATTCTAGCAGTGGGATCCTGAATTACTAGTGTAAGAATTGGTTAGTGAAGAGAAGGTAGACACTTTTTAAATTATTAAAGTACAGTTGGTATATCACATCTCTAATGTTTCCAGGGAAGGACTACTGAAGAATTTATCATTTGTAGATTTATTTCCTTACAAAGCTTGTCTCCTTCTTACTTATCTTCATGAAAATTTCAGTGGTTCAGTTCTCATAAAAATATCATTTATGCTAGTTATGAAGACAGCCAGAAAGGGTTAGAAGGTTACACTGTGGCAGAGTAAGCTGACAGTCCTACATAAAAATCCTGCGAACAGAAACACAAGGCCCTCTGTTCTCCTCATTATGTTCTTGCTTTCGATGCTTTGAGGAGAGACAACACTTACTTAGCAAGTATAAAAAAATTGTGAGAGTGATTTCACCTATTCCCAGGCTGAATCTGCAAAAAAGCTTTAAAGAGTTTGCATGCTTTTGAGTTTTCTGGGCCCAATTCTCTGTCAATTGTTATTTCCCCTGAATGTTCACCAGATTTTGAATGAATTTAAATTGAGAAGCTATTTTTGTTTCTGGATAAATTATATAGTGAAACACTACCAGTAGAAAACAGGGAAGGGGCTATTAATACAAAGATCTTTCTTTAATGCAAAATAATGATGAGTTTGAAAAGAGAGCACACAACAGATGAACATAGTTTTTGTGTGTTTAACTTTATGAGTGAAAGAATAAGAAATAGCCAAGACAAATTCATAAGAGAAGAAAGTATAGAACAGTCATGGTCAAGCGGGAATGTTTTCTTCCCTCATTCATTGTCTAATGGAATGTGTGTAACACTAATTTCAAACTTTAAAATGGGGGAAACAACAAAGAATGTAAATTCCACCTAAAAATATAAAATATAATGCCAAGAAATCTATTACTTGGCAACTAATGGGTAGTGCACCTATTCTGCTTTATTGACTATGCCTATGCCTATGACTATTTGACTGTGTGGATCACAATAAACTGTGGACAATTCTGAAAGAGATGGGAATACCAGATCACCTGACCTGCCTCTTGAGAAACCTATATGCAGATCAGGAAGCAACAGTTAGAACTGGACATGGAACAACAGACTGGTTCCAAATAGGAAAAGGAGTACATCAAGGCTGTATATTGGCACCCTGCTTACTTAACTTATATGCAGAGCACATCATGAGAAACGCTGGGCTGGAGGAAGCACAGGCTGGAATCAAGATTGCCAGGAGAAATATAAATAACCTCAGATTATTTAGATGACACCACCGTTATGGCAGAAAGTGAAGAAGAACTAAAGAGCCTCTTGATGAAAGTAAAAGAGGAGAGTGAAAAAGTTGGCTTAAAGCTCAACAT
>NW_011495035.1:6108148-6121521 GCF_000754665.1 Bison bison bison | reverse complement strand
AAAAGTTGGCTTAAAGCTCAACATTCAGAAAATGAAGATCATGGCATCTGGTCCCATCACTTCATGGGAAATAGATGGGGAAACAGTGGAAACAGTGTCAGACTTTATTTTTTTGGGCTCCAAAATCACTGCAGATGGTGATTGCAGCCATGAAATTAAAAGATGCTTACTCCTTGGAAGGAAAGTTATGACCAACCTAGGTAGCATATTCAAAAGCAGAGACATTAGTTTGCCAACAAAGGTCCATCTAGTCAAGGCTATGGTTTTTCCAGTGGTCATGTATGGATGTGAGAGTTGGACTGTGAAGAAAGCTGAGTGCCGAAGAATTGATGCTTTTGAACTGTGGTGTTGGAGAAGACTCTTGAGAGTCCCTTGGACTGCAAGGAGATCCAACCAGTCCATCCTAAAGGAAATCAGTCCTGAATATTCATTGGAAGGACTGATGCTGAAGCTGAAACTCCAATACTTTGGCCACCTGATGCAAAGAGCTGACTCATTTGAAAAGACCCTGATGCTGAGAAATATTGAGGGCAGGAGGAGAAGGGGATGACAGAGGATGAGATGCTTGGATGGTGTCACCGACTCAGTGGACATGGGTGTGGGTGGACTCCGGGAGTTGGTGATGGACAGGGAGGCCTGGCGTGCTGCGATTCATGGTGTCACAAAGAGTCAGACAAGACTGAGTGACTGAACTGAACTGAACTGAACTGAGTAGTGCAAAACCCTCCTAGAAGATAGGAGTAGGGGCTACAAATTCCCAAACCAAAACCATTACTAGAAGGGGTAGAAAATGGGACTATGTCCAAGAAACCTGTTTCATTAAAAAAAAAAAAAAAAATTCTGCCAAATCCTGTTGCATCTATTCTATCACAAAGCAAAAAGTACTATGTGAATTTACTTCTGAAAAACATAAATGTATTATCAAATGCCAGAAGGAATTTCTCACAGAATTCATAATAATGCATGTAGGTATGAAACTGGCCTGACCACTATCTGCCCTTCATCCAAATCCAAAGGCATTGCATGGCTTAAGTGTCTGGTGCCATGCTTCTTGCTGCAAGATCCCTTCAGCTGTCCCCCATTATTCTTAGGGTAAGGAATGAAACACCAGAATGGGCCTAAAATGCCCTTGATTCTTACTTTACTTCGCTAATCTTGGCTCTCACTGATTTGAGCAAATTGAATACTCTACTAAAATTTCTGTTTTGTTACTGACTTTGGCACTTTTGTTACGTTTGTTTAAAGAACACTCCTTACTTCCTTTTTCTTTGCTTAATCTTGGTCACATTTCCATGATGGTATCAGTCCCTCTGGCTAGACTTCTCTGAAGCCCTCCGCTTATAAACTTTCATAGCATACTATCAACCTCCCAGTGGTATAACTGCTAATAATGTATCTTGTTTGTAAACCACTCTGTCTAGTTTTGCATAGTCATCCAAATGAAGTAAGGCTTTTCTCTGCAGGCTGTAAGGCCTGGACATGCAATTGTCTTCTGCACCACTGGGTTCCCGGCACCTTGGCTGAACACCTGCTTCACAGTGGTACTCAATAAATATTTAATGAATAAATATATCCATTCATCATCCCAGAATCCTATTAGGTTGGTGCAAAAATAACTGTAGTTTGGCATTGTTGAGCTTTGCTGTTTGATATTGGAATACATTCTTAAATAAATGTGATTAAGTTATATATCATTTCAATGCAAGTTTCTTGCTTTATGTTTTTTTGCTAATGACATTACTTGCTTTGTATTTTATATTTATTTTAGATTATGGAAATGATGTTAGACAAAAAGAAAATTCAAGTGATTTTGCTATTTGAGTTCAAAATGGGTCATAAAGCAGTAGAAACAACTTGCAATATCAACACATTTGGCCCAAGAACTGCTAACGAGCATTCAGTGCAGTGGTGGTTCAAGAGAGATGAGAGCAAAGGAGATGAGAGCCTTGAAGATGACGAGGGCAGTGGCCACCATCGGAGGTTGACAACAACCAATTAAGAGCCATCATCAAAGCTTATCCTCTTACAACTACGTGAGAAGTTGTCCAAGAACTCATCATCGACCATTCTACTGTCATTTGCATGCGTGCATGTGTGCTAAGTCACCTCAGTCATGTCCTACTCTTTGTGACCCTAAGGACTGTAGCCTGCCAGGCTCCTCTGTTAATTTGAAGCAAAATGGAAAGGTGAAAAAGCTTGATAAGTGGATGTCTCATGAGCTGATCACAAATCAAAAAATATAATAATAAATAGTCATTTTAAATATCCTCTTATTCTATGCAACAACAATGAACCATTTCTCAATCACCTTGTGACGTGTGACAAAAAGCAGATGTTATACAACAACAGCTCAGTGGCTGGACCAAAAAAACCCCCAAATAACCTCCAAAGCACTTCCCAAAGTCAAACTTGCACCAAAAAAATGTCAAGGTCACTGTTTGGTGGTCTTCTGCCTATCTGATCCACTACAGCTTTCTGAATCCCAGAGGAACCATTACATCTGAGCAGTATGTTCAGCAAATCAACAAGATGCACCAAAAACTCCAAGGCCTGCAGCCAGTATTGGTCAACAGAGTGGGCCCAATTCTTCTCCATGACAACATCTGACCACACATTGTACAACCAATGCTTAAAATGTTCAACGAATTGAGCTATGGAGTTTTGCCTCATCCTCCATATTCACCTGACCTCTTGCCAACTGACTACTACTTCTTCAAGCATTTCTACAACTTTTTACAGGGAAAAAGCTTCCACAATCAGCAGGAGGCAGAAAATGTTTTGCAAGGGTTTGTTCATTCCAGGGCATGGATTTTTTATGCTAAAGTAATAGACACACTTATTTCCCATTGACAAAAATGTGTTGATTGTAATGGCTCCTGTTTTGATTAATAGAGATGAACCTAGTTGAACCTAGTTATGATTGAAAAACCATGGTCTGAAATTGCAATTACTTTTTTAACAACCTAATAGAATATGACTTACATCCAAGGTTTGAAGTTTATCTGTGGCTAAGTCAAGGAGATTGTCTTTTTCTTGAACATGGTGGTACAGTTGGAAAGGAAACCATTATTCATGGAATAATCAGCCCATGCTCTAGCTAACTGGAAACTCTCACCTAACAAATAATCCAAGGTTTGAAGTTTATCTGTGGCTAAGTCAAGGAGATTGTCTTTTTCTTGAACATGGTGGTACAGTTGGAAAGGAAACCATTATTCATGGAATAATCAGCCCATGCTCTAGCTAACTGGAAACTCTCACCTAACAAATAATCCAAGGTTTGAAGTTTATCTGTGGCTAAGTCAAGGAGATTGTCTTTTTCTTGAACATGGTGGTACAGTTGGAAAGGAAACCATTATTCATGGAATAATCAGCCCATGCTCTAGCTAACTGGAAACTCTCACCTAACAAATAATCCAAGGTTTGAAGTTTATCTGTGGCTAAGTCAAGGAGATTGTCTTTTTCTTGAACATGGTGGTACAGTTGGAAAGGAAACCATTATTCATGGAATAATCAGCCCATGCTCTAGCTAACTGGAAACTCTCACCTAACAAATAATGGCAAACTAATGAAGAATGTAAGTGACCTTAATGGAATTTTTCTGCCTGTTCATCTAACCCGCTCCATCTTGGAGACTTAGTTCATATATACCTCTCATTTAGGCCTGCCTCAAATCTCTACCAACTCAATCTTCACTTATCTCTTCCATTTTACTGTCTAAGTTACTAGATGTTCAAGCTGGGTTTAGAAAAGGCAGAGGAAGCAGAGATCAAATTGCCAACATTAACTGAATCATAGAGAAAGTAAGGAAATTCCAGAAAAATATCCACTTCTACTTCATTGACTATGCTAAAGCCTTTGACTGTGTGGATCACAACAAATTGTGGAAAAATTCTTAAAGAGTGAGGATTCCAGACCACCTTTACCTGTCTCATGAGAAACCTGTAATGTGGATCAAAAAGCAACAGGTAGAACCAGACATGAAACAACAGACTGGTTCAAAATTGGGAAAGAAGAAAGACAAGGCTGTATATTGTCACCTGGTTACTTAGCGTATATGCAGAATATATCATGTGAAATTCCAGACTGGATGAATCACAAGCTGGAATCAAGACTGCCAGGAAAAAGTTCAACAACCTCAGATATGCAGATGATACCATTCTAATGGCAGAAAGTGAAGAGGAACTAAACAGCCTCTTGATGAGGGTGAAAGAAGAGAGTGTAAAGGCTTGCTTAAAACTCAATATTCAAAAAACTAAGATCATGGCACCTGGTCCCATTAATTCATGGCAATTAGAAGGGGGAAAAGTGGAAGCAATGACAGGTTTTATTTTCTTGGGCTCCAAAATCCCTGCAAATGGTGACTGCAGTCATGTAATCATTAATAAAAGATGCTTGCTCCTTAGAAGGAAAACTATGACAAATCTTGACAGCATATTGGGCTTTCCTGGTGGCTCAGATGGTAAAGAATCTGCCTTCAATGCAAAAGACCTGGGTTCAATGCCTGGGTCAGGGAGATCCCTGGAGAAAGAAATGGCTACCCACTCCAGTATTCTTGCCTGGAGAATCCCATAGCCAAGTGGAGCCTGCCAGGCTACATGCACTCCATGGGGTGATAAAGAGTCAGACATGACTGAGTGACTAAGCACAGGCAGCATGTTAAAAAAGCAAAGACATCACTTTTCTGACAAAGGTCTATATAGTAAAAGCTATGGTTTCTCCAGTAGTCAAGTAACGATTTGAGAGTTGGACCATAAAGAAGGCTGAGTGCTGAAGAACTGGGGTTTTTTAGTTTTGTGCTCGAGAAGACTCTTGAGAGTCCTTTGGACTGCAAGGAGATCAAACTAGTCAATCCTAATTGAAAGCACCCTAAATATGCATTGGAAGGACTGATGCTGCAGCGGAAGTTCCAATACTTTGGCCACCTGATGCGAAGAGCTGCCTCATTGGAAAAGACCTTGATGCTGGGGAAAAATGGAATGTAAAAGGAGAAAGGAACAACAGAGGATGAGATGGCTACATAGCATCAGTGGACTCAATGGACATGAATCTATGTAAATTTTTGCAGATAGTGAAGGACAGGGAAGCCTGGTGTGCTGCAGTCCATGGAGTTGCAAAGAGTCAGACACGATTTAGTGACTGAACAACAACAAAGTTACTAGAAGTGTTTATAATAAAGGCCCCAAAAGAGTAATCAAGGTGAGTCTGCCAAAGTCAGTGGTCTGCATGTGGGGCTTTGTAAGGAATCATTTGCTTGATGAGTTCATCTTGGTCTACAAATATAATGTGATTGTACTGTAACTCTGTCTGCTCAAGATTCTGAAATAGGTATTAGGAAATGTCTTATCAGTAAAGGATTGAAGTTTATAAATCAGTAAGTCTGTTCATTAATTTATAATGAGAAGGACAAGCATTGAGTGAACATGACTGTGATGTTAGTCCAACCAAGTGTTTTTTTTCCTGTAGATATGAAAATTGTTAGAAGTTTGCTCAGTAAGCCCTGGAATCAGAACAAGGGAATAACAAATATTGAATGGCATCAGGCTTTGATGGTGTTATTTCCCTCCTACCTCAGGGCTATAAACACACTGGCAATAAAAAACAGAAACATTCTTGAGTCTTTAAAAGGACACTATTAAAATTATGCTAGGACAATTGGTATGAAGATTACTCAAGGCAAACTTGGACATATGATTGTTAGGGATATTAAATACCAGGAAGAAGGTGGCATCCACTCTTTCCTAAAGAACGTTCAGAAAGACACTTCTAATTGCTTCTCATTTTTCTGTGCCTCTGTATTTTACCAAACCATCTTCTTGTTCAAGAGGTGTAGTAGTCAGACCTCCAAGATGACCCATGAGATTTTTCCTCATCTAGTCACATACCCTGGGGTATATAACCTGAAACTTTCATGAGACTATGATGGGAAAGTCATTCTTTTGATTAGGTTATATTTATGGGATAGTTGCTTTTGTGATTATGTTCCTTTATATTAAACTCTTTCATAGCATCCTGGAGATAGTTTTCCCTACTGGTCCTGAGGAAGTAAGCGTCCATGTTGTGTATCAGGTTATATGCCAGGGAAGAAACGCTTCTAGAAGCTAAGGAACTATATACATACACCAGAGCTTCCCTGGTGGCTCAGATGGTGAAGAATCCACCTGCAATGCAGGAGACCTGGATTTAACCCTTTGTCAGGAAGATCCCCTGGAGAAGTGAATGGATACTCACTCCAGTATTCTTGCCTGGAGAATTCCATGGACAGGGGAGCCTGACAGGCTACAGCTCATGGAGTCACAAAGAGCTGGACATGACTGAGCGACTATGCACACACATATATGTTGTATAAGCCACAACTATAGGAACTGGCTTTTGCAGCAACCAGTGAGCTGAAGACCCCAAGCCTCGAATGAGACAATGGCCCTGGCTAATACCTTGATTGCAGTCTATGAGAACCTGAGCAGAGGATACACCTAAGCCTTGCTGTGCCCAGACTCCATATCCAAAGAAATGGTGAGTTAGTGTAGTGTGTCATTTTAATTACCATTACACTGGTGGTACTTTGTTACTCAGTAAAATAAAACTATTACAGCAAGCTTTATCTACTCATTTCTAAATTTGGGTAATATTCAATTCCTGCTAGTAAGCATATCAGAGTTATATCCTCGAGAGCAAAGATAAGGTCTTATTGGTATACACCAAAGTGTCCATCACAATGCTGGGTCAGTAGACAGTTTTCTTTTCTTTTTTTTTTTGACAGTTTTCTAAAATAAATAAACAAATAAGACAAATAAGCAAGTAAATAAATAAATGATAACTAGCTAGCTAGATAAAATTATTTTATTAATTTATAGTAAATCATTTTTATTTTAATTTTCTGTACCTCAAAAGAGAGGGTAGAACACTACTAAAAATATTGTCAAACTCTCTTGCATCAAACTCCCTTGCTTGAAGTATACTCTATTACTTGAACATGTGGCACAGGCCTTGCATGATTTGCTTCTGATTCCTTCATCAATTTTTTCTACCCTCATATTCTTTTTTCACATGCTCCAACCACACTATATTTCATTCCAGTGATGAGCTTTTTATTTTTTCTAATAGAAAGAGTATTATTATTCATGCAATAGCCCTTTCATGAGAAATTGAATGAGATTATGCATATGTGCTTACTCAGTCATGTCCGACTCGTTGTTACCCCATGGACTGCAGCCCGCCAGGCTCCTTTGTCCAGGAGATTTTCCTGGCAAGAATTCTGGAATGGGTTGCCATTTCCTTCTCCAGAGGATCTTCCCAACCCAGGGATCAAACCCAGGTCTTCCAAATTGCAGGCAGATTCTTTACCATTTGAGCCACCAGGGAAGCCCAAATGAGATAATGTGTTAAATTAAATCAGAGCAATGTTTAGCTTCTAAAAAGCGAATGATGAATGCCAGCTCTTAATAATTTTACTAAGACCTTTTCAAATGCTCTTTCACTCCACTTTTCTTACTGCTTTCTCTTTCTTTTCCCAGCTAAGTAGCTGATTCAGCTTCAGGTTTTAGTTTAAATACATTTATTTTGGAAGTCTTTCCTGACACCACCCACCACTGTCCCTAGATTAAGACTTCTTGTTACATCGAGCCACAGTTCATTAGACTTTCCTTTCATAGCACTTGTTATAATGACAAGTAAAAACCATTTATATGATTTATGATTAGTTGTGTAAAGTCTGCCTCTTCTTCTAAAATCATAAGGTTCATGAGGGCAAAGACCCTATCTGCCTTATTTATTATTGGTTCCCTAATTCCAGTATAAGGTTTGACACATAAGACCTGTTCAAAACTATTTGTAAATGGTAAAAATATATATATATATAGAAATGATTATAGGAAAAGCATTCATTAAGAAAGAAATTATCAAAGCAATGGCCCTTACATTTTCTTGCTACAAATGGAAGATAAATAAAAAATGAAGAGGGTCAAATAGTGAATTAAATGGAAACATATGTATTTAAATTAGGTGAAATTAATTGTGTCAAAGGTATTTAATTTTTCAAAATATCACATTACAGAAGAATTCAAAGAGTCACTCTAGCTGCAACTATATTCATTATTTCAGGTTTGACTGGAAAAAAGACAGAGTTGGCAGTTTATTTCTCCATCCCTCATGTGTTACATGGCTAAATTTAGCTATTGTAATAAACAGACCCCCAAATTTCATAAGTACAATGAATGTTTACTTTGAGTTGTAACAACCTAATGTGGGTGTTTTAGTTAAGTGGCTTTTTTGTAGGCAGAGATTCAGGAATTGCAGTCTCTTCTCATCTTATGATTCTGCCATCCTACCCCAGGAGAGGAAAGAACAAGGGGGACTATGAGTGAGAAGTTTTTATGGACCATACTGGAAATGGAGCACCTCGCTCCTGCTACCATTCTGTGAGTAGCAACTTCAACATTGGTACAGCTCAGCAGAAAATATGCTGGAAATACTGTCTAGCTGTATCCGCAGAAAGAAGAGGAGGTTGATGTGGGTGAGAGTTTAGCCAGTCTCTGCTATGACATGCCAAAAATTAAATGTGTTCTCTATCCTTGTATCACTCCAAAGTTGAGCAGGTTTATACAACAGTGAGTGGATATTTATTTTAATATACCCAAGACATGTCTGTAATCTTCCAGAATGTAAAAAGATATAAGCATTATGTTATGTCAAAATGACCCCAAATGCCATGAATTTAGCATGATAACAGCAACCTTGATTAAGTCAAGTATCAACCTTCCTAGTACATAAAAACATTAATAAATTAGGCTTTTCCCCTCTCTATTTTTAACAGAATATTTGGGAATTAGATTATTACAGCCCAGTTATTTCTAAAGATGAGTAACACTTCCACAGGGCACTGCTAAAATGCACTGAGGCATTTTAATTGCCTATGAATATTCAAAACCTCATTATTGTTGCAGTTTATAATTCTCAAATTCCCTTGACAAAAATGTGCAGCATAAAGGAAAAAAAAAGGTAATCCATTTAAAAGCGTTGACATCTATGTTCAACCATTTCACATTAGTTCTTAGCTTCTGAGTTTATACATTACAGTTCATTTTGTGGAGATACTAAGATTGTGTGCATTCTTCACCCTTCAAAGTACAACCTGTTGATTGTGTACATTTCCTGCTCAGAGCATATGATATTTTATATAAGACATTACATGTATAGAACTGACATGAAATTAAGACTGAAATTTGGATGAAGATAAAGATTTGTATGCAATAGAAAGCAAAACCAGAAGTTAAGAATATCTTCTCTGGTTTTGCTAGAATCATGATGGTAAAGCAGCAATGGAAACAAATTTGTAATTCTAAGCACTAGAATACCAAGATGAATTCCATTGGAAACACACACACACACACACACACACAATTCTGCAAACAAGGAGACAGACATCTTTATTAGATCATCAAAACAGACTTGGAAGAAAGTCAAGGAAGTTATACCAGTCCTCCCCCACTATGAGACAGGTTTTACTTAGATGTCTGTAGACTAGTTTTTTCTTTCTATAAATATTTATGGGATTCCTGCATGTGCCAAGAACCTTGTCAGTAGGAGGAGACATATTGATGCATAAAGTAAGAGTAGTAATCTCACGTAGCTCAGAACACATCTATCTCTATTTTCATGTCCACTCTTACCAATCTCTAATTTCTTTCCTTTTCTTTCTTCACCATCTTAATTCTCTTAAAAAAAAAAAAATAGTCCTTCAGCAAACACTGACAGCATACTCACTGAATTTAAGAGAATGTATTAGATGATAGTATCTAGTTGCTCATGGGACATTCAGAGTACGGACACATAAACCTACAATGATAGAACAATGCGGAAGCAGAGAAAAGAAAATAAAGGATGTTTTAGTTTATGACCCTATCCAGCCTACAGCATTAGGAAAACCTTCTCTGAGAAGTTGACAACTTATTTAAATAATAAAAGATCAATTTAAGTCAGTCAGCTAAGCAATAGTAGACCTGGGAGAGCTGGTTCAAAATTCTGCTCCTGCTGCTGCTGCTGCTAAGTTGCTTCAGTCGTGTCCGACTCTGTGCGACCCCATAGACGGCAGCCCACCAGGCTCCCCCGTCCCTGGGATTATCCAGGCAAGAACACTGGAGTCGGTTGCCATTTCCTTCTCCAATGCATGAAAGTGAAAAGTGAAAGTGAAGTTGCTCAGTCATGTCCAACCCTTGTGACCCCATGGACTGCACCCTACCAAGCTCCTCAGTCCAAAATTCTAGGTAAAGGTAAAAGCAAGAAAAAGGCAAAGTGAAGAGAAAGAGCAGGAATTGTGTGTGGAATAAAAGTTTGGGTTTCTGGCTGCAATCCAAAGGCTGGCAATGGAGCCCTATCCAGACCACTTGTGGTCTGAAGTGAGAGTTAGACCTTTTGATGGAGATTGAGGGGGGATATTTGGAAGGCCGATAGTCCATGCTGACATCCGCAATGACTGTGTAGTCTTAAGCTCAGCACTCTTGACATGTCAAACATTTTTAAAAACACTTTTTAGAGGTAAATTCACCACATCTGTATACATACGCTGTGGGAAGTAGCCTTGAATATACAGACTTTCTCCCTGATTTCTGCTGAGTAATAGCATTGATCTCTTCCTTGCGTTTTTCAAAATAACTTTATTTATCCATTTATTTCATGTTTAGCTGGTTGGGGTCTTCGTTCCTGTGCAGGCTTTAGTCTAGATGTGGTGAGGGGTGGCTACTCTCCACTTGCTGTGTGAGGGCTTCTCGTTGCAATGGCTCCTCTTGATATGGAGCATGGGCTCTAGGGCGCCCAGACTCAGTAGTTGTGGCTCCCAGGCTCTAGAGCACAGGCTCAATAGAAGTGGTGCAACGGCTTAGTTGCTCTTTGGCATGTGGTATGTTCCCAGCCTAGGGATCAAACCCAGGTCTCCTGTGTTGGTAGGTAGATTCTTTACCACCGAGCTATTAGGGAAGCCCCCTTCCCTATATTCTTACAAAGTTGAAATATCCTAATATTTAACAGGAAACTTAACAAAAGTAGAACTTGAGGGAATCATTTTAAAACATGACATAAAATAATTATATTTCATATGTGTTTGTGTGTGTGCTTAGTAATTCACTCATGTCTAACTCTTTATAACCCCATGGACTATAGCCTGCCAGGCACCTCTGTCCATGGGGATTCTCCAGGCAAGAATACTAAAATGGGTTGCCATGCCCTCCTTTAAGGGATCTTCCCAAGCCAGGGATCAAACACAGGTCACCCTCTTTGCAGGCAGATTCTTTACAGTCTGAGCCACCATATTAATGGACAGATGAGAGGGAACACTATAACAGAAAAGGGGGTGTGAATTTAACAGGTAGTTTAAGAAACAAGAGATATATGTAGCTACTGCTAAGTCATTTCAGTCGTGTCTGACCCTGTGCAACCCCATAGACAGCAGCCCACCAGGCTCCCCCGTCCCTGGGATTCTCCAGGCAAGAATACTGGAGTGGGATGCCATTGCCTTCTCCAGAATATGTAGCTAGTAAGCATATTAAAAATCTCAAGTTTATTAACAAACACAAAGGATGAAAACTATAACTAGATGCCATTTTTTTCAATATGAATCTATGCTAATATTTATTAAATATGTAATCTATAAGAACATGCTATGTAAAACTCTATATATATTAATACAATTAATAAAACCATCTTATTTGGGTGGTTACTATTATACTATTGTAGTAATTTTTATAAATGATAAAACTGAGACAAACAAAGGCTATGCATTTGTCCCTGGCAGGAGATTCTGAATCAAACTGACAAATACCTAATACACAGCAGAACTCAGTGCTGGAAATGCTACAGCAGAATAGCATGCTTGCAGATACCACAAGGTTAACTTGGTACAAATTTCCTACAGAGCAACTTCTCAGCAAAAATGAAAAGCTTTAAAATCCAGTAAATCTTTAAAATGTTCCATCTCTACAAATTTTTACTGAAGGAAAAAAGTCAGAGATCAGTGATGTTCAAGGAAGTTCACAGGAATGTTACAAAGAGAGCACAATTTTATAACCAAATATTTCAATGGCGACCCACTCCAGTACTCTTGCCTGGAAAATGCCATGGATGGAGGAGCCTGGTGGGCTGCAGTCCATGGGGTCGCGAAGAGTCAGACATGACTGAGCGACTTCACTTTCACTTTTCACTTTCATGCATTGGAGAAGAAAACAGCAACCCACTCCAGTGTTCTTGCCTGGAGAATCCCAGGGACGGGGGAGCCTGGTGGGCTGCCATCTATGGGGTCGCACAGAGTCAGACACGACTAAAGTGACTTAGTAGCAGAAGCATTTGATAAAAGGTGTTTGGTTACAAACAGTATAATATAGCCAGAAAGTAAAATGCTATTTTAAATCCTAATTTAAAGTAACTATCATAAGGATATAATAAGGTGGGGAAATGCCAATGATATAATGATATAAAAACAGTATTCCATGGAGGTGGTTCAAAATGGTAGCACTGGGAGATTCTGAACTCATATCCTCTCACTGACACTACAAATCTACAGTTACGTATGGAGCAATTCCCTGTGGGAAGGACCTGAAAACTAGTCGAACATCTCCACAACGAAGAATAAAGGGACCACATCGATATGCATAGGAGAGGCAGAGACATGGTCTTCCCAAAAATTCCATCCCTGGTGTGGCACTCACTACTGAGAGGGATTTAAAAGATATGAAACTTCTTCAGGGGGAGGTGGATTTTACTCCATATTAGACACTCCAACTCTTGATGAGCCCCTGCAACGTCTGGGTTTGAAAACCAAAGGGGCTTGTGTCCAGGAGAACCATGGAGTATAGCGTATGGACAGCCTGCTCTTAAAAGGCTCACACAGACTCACTTGCCCTAGTTCAGTTCAGTCGCTCAGTCGTGTCCAACTCTTTGCGACCCCATGAACCACAGCACACCAGACCTCCCTCTCCATCACCAACTCCCAGAGTTCACTCAGACTCACGTCCATCGAGTCAGTGATGCCATCCAGCCATCTCATCCTCTGTCGTCCCCTTCTCCACCTGCCCTCAATCTTTCCTAGCATCAGGGTCTTTTCAAATTTGTCAGCTCTTCGTATCAGGTGGCCAAAATATTGGAGTTTCAGCTTCAGCATCAGTCCTTCCAATGAATATTCAGGACTGATTTCCTTTAGGATGGACTGGTTGGATCTCCTTGCAGTCCAAGGGACTCTCAAGAGTCTTCTCCAACACCACAGTTCAAAAGCATCAATTCTTCAGCGCTCAGCCTTCTTCACAGTCCAACTCTCACATCCATACATGACCACAGGAAAAACCATAGCCTTGACTAGACGGACCTTTGTTGGCAAAGTAATGTCTCTGCTT
>NW_011495035.1:6073697-6107852 GCF_000754665.1 Bison bison bison | reverse complement strand
TGTCCAGTTCTAACTGTTGCTTCCTGACCTGCATACAAATTTCTCAAGAGGCAGATCAGGTGGTCTGGTATTCCCATCTCTTTCAGAATTTTCCACAGTTTGTTGTGATCCACACAGTCAAAGGCTTTGGCATAGTCAATAAAGCAGAAATAGATGCTTTTTTGGAACTATGATAAAAGTAGATACAAAAATCAGTGGAACAGAATAGAGATCCCAGAAATAAACGCATGCATATACAGTCAATTAATTTACAACAAAGGAAGCAAAAATAAAGAAAAGAGAAAGGACAGTCTCTTCAATAAATGATGTTGGGAAAACTGGACAGTGTATGTGGAAGACTGACTTTGGGTCACTATCTTACACCATACAAATAATTAACTCAAAATGGATTAAAGACTTGAATGTAAGACCAGAAGCATAAAACTTCTAGAAGAAACCATAGGTGGTAAGCTCCTTTACATCATTTTAAGCGGTTTTTTTTTTTTTTTTTTTTTTTTGCTCCAAAGGCAATAGGGCTTCCCTGGTGGCTTAGATGGTAAAGAATCTGCCTGCAATGAAGGAGATCAGGGTTCAATTCCTGGGTCAGGAAGATCCCCTGGGGTAGGAAATGGCAACTCACTCAGTATGGTTGTCTGGAGAATTCTGTGGACAGAGGAGCCTGGTGGGCTACAGTCCATGGGATCACAAAAGTCAGACACGACTGAGTGACTAACACACAACCAAAGGTAATAGCAACAAAAACAAAAATAAACCAATGGCACTATACTAAAAACAAACAAACAAACAAAAAAACACAAAAAACCTCTGCACAGCAAAGGAAAGTGCAGAAAGCAAGTGTTTGTTGCTTAGTCGTGTCTGACTCTTTGCAACTCCATGGACAGTAGCCCACCAGTCTCCTCTGCCCATGGGATTTTCCAGCCAAGAATACTGGAGTGGGTTGCCATTTCCTTCTCCAGGGTATCTTCCTGACTCAGATCGAACCTAGGTCTCTCACATCGCAGGTAGATTCTTTACCATCTGAGCCACAAGGGAAGGAAAGGAAGCCATCAACAAAATCAAAAGGCAGCTAGTGAATAGAAGATATTTGCAAAGTATATATTGATAAGGGATTAATATCTAAAATATATAAAGAACTCATACAACTTAATGGCAAGATAGTCCAATTAAAAAATGGGCTGTGTATCTGAATAGACATTTTTCCAAAATATAAAGATGTCCAACAGGCACATGGAAAGATGATCAACATCACTACTCATCAGGGAAAAGCATGATAAGGACATATTACCTTATCACACTTGTCAGAAAGGACACTATCAAAAGAACAAGAAATAATGTGTTGGTGAGGAAGTAGTAAAAGGAAATGTTCATGCAATGTTGGTGAGAATTGAGAACAGTACAGAGGTTCTTCCAAAAATTAAAAGTGACACTACCATATGATCCAGCAATTCTACTTCTCATTATTCACCTTAGAAAATGAAAACTGAAAAAATAAATGCACTCATATGTTCACTGAAGCATTATTTACAATAGCTGAGAAATGCAAAAAATTCTAATTGTCCAGAGACAGATAAATGGATAAAGAAGATGTGGTATACACATATACAGTGCAATTATATTCAGTCATAAAACAAAATGAAACTTTGTCATTTGCACCAACATGGATGGACCTTGAGTGGATTATGCTAAGCAAAATAATTCAGAGAAAGACTAATACCACATGATCTCACTTATTTGTGGAATATGAAAACACAACAAACAAAACAAAACAGATTTACAGATACAGAGACCAGATACAGATACAGAGGAGAAGGGGTCCAGGAGTAGGTGAAGCGGGGCAAAGGGATCATGTGGTACAGACTTCCAGGTATAAACAAATAAGTCATAGGGATGTATTATACAGCAGGGGGATTATAGTCAATAATATTAGGCCAATTTTAAAGTTGCTAAGAAAGAAAATGTTGAAAATTCTTGTAAGCAAAAAATTATAACTCTATATGGTGACACATAATAAATAGATTTATCATGGTGATTTATTATTATTTATTTATCATTTCAGAATACATGCAAATGTCAAATCATCATGCTGTACACCTGAAACTGATACAGTGCTCTATGTCAATTACACCAACAAAGAAAAAGAAGTAAACACCAGAAAGTAAAATATGTTTAACCATGCCGAATCATTTTATACACTGAAAAGAATTTTAAAAATAAACTGTTTTGTAGTTGCTCACTTAAAAATAGTATTTTAAAACCTTGAAAAACTGTAAATATGAATTCTGATTTTACAAACTGTGTAATCATACACATACATTAACACACATACGGACAAATGTGGTAAAATATAAGGGAAAATAAGCCAAAAATAATTAGTAGAGATGATCATTTAGTTGTTAGAAGGTATAATTTAGTTTTCTCCTTTTCTGCATAACTTTTGCAATTAGAATATTAATTTTGTTACAAAAAGGAGACCAATTTTTCCTGTGTACATTTCATGTGTCTCAGATTCTGAGGCATGTAGAGTCAGGTTGAGTCAACACTGTCACAAAATGACAGCTGTTACCTAACATAGGGTCTCACTTAAATTAATGAGGAAATATCCTCCAGAGCAGATGTGTAAACAGGACCTAGATTAATGAATATGCTAACTGTTCCTCTCTACTACACACATTAACCTCTGTTTGGTATTTAACTGGCACATATCCTTATGAGAAAATTCATCATTTCCAGTCAAATCCTAAAGTTATCATTTCAGAACTTTTCTAACAATATTCTCCTGCCATCAAGAACTGTCTGAGATAAAGTTGACATCTAGGGTCTTGTTACCACCTGCGTCTTCCATTGTTTGCCATCAGGTTTCCTGGAAAGACCTCAGGCAGATCCTGTTTAGGGAACGGTTCTTAGTCTAAGATGAGAATAAAGACAACCAGCCAGCAGGTTTTTTATGTTTTTTTTTTTTTTTTAGCAGTTTAATTTACTTATTTTTAATTGGAGGATAATTGCTTTACAATATTTTGTTGGTTTCTGCCATACACCAATATGAATCAACCATAGGTATACAAAATGGTATTTTGTAAAGCCCGTTCCCTCCTCCCCACCCTGGTGATTCCAGTGTGAAGCTAAGGCCGAGAGCTTCAAGTTTTGATCTTCTTAAAGTAAAGACTTTATTTTATTGGGCTCCAAAATTCACTGTGGATGGTGACTGCAGCCATGAAATTAAAAGAGGCTTGCTGCTTGGAAGAAAAGCTATGACCATCCTAGACAGAATATTAAAAAGCAGAGACATTATTTTGCCAACAAAGGTCCATCTAGTCAAAGCTATGTTTTTTCCAGTACTCATGTATGGATGTGAGAGTTGGACTATAAAGAAAGCTGAGAACTGAAGAATTGATGCTTTTGAACTGTGGTGTTGGAGAAGACTCTTGAGAATCCCTTGGACTGCAAGGAGATCCAACCAGTCCATCCTAAAAGGAAATCAGTCCTGAATATTCATTGGAAGGACTGATGCTGAAGCTGAAACTCCAATACTTTGGCCACCTAATGCGAAGAACTGACTCATTGGAAAAGACCCTGATGCTGGGAAAGATTGAAGGGAGGAGGAGACGGTAATGACAGAAGATGGTGTGGTTGGATGGCATCTCCAACTTGATGGACATGAGTCTGAGCAAGCTCTGGGAGTTGGTGATGGACAGGGAAGCCTGGCGTGCTGCAGTCCATGGGGTTGCAAAGAGTCGGACACAACTGAGCAACTGAACTGAACTGAAAAGTAAGGACAATCTCAATATAGTCAGTCCTCCATTTTCTTGGGTTCTACATTGCTTGATTTAACTAACGTGGGATCAAAAATATTCTAAAAAAAGTCAGAAAGTTAAAAAAAATGCAGCACTTCAATTTGACACATGCTGGCAACTAGTTACATAGCATTTACATTGTATTTACAAGTATTTACATAGCATTTACATTGTATTAGGTATTATAAGTAATCTAGAGATTATTTAAAGCACATGGAACAATGTGCTTAGGTTATATGCAAATACTACACCATTTTATTTAGGGGCCTTGATGCGCAGATTTTGGTGTTGACCAGGGTCTGTAACCAACTCCCTTCAAATACCACAGACTGCTGCATTTTCTTCTGAGAACTCTTTTCCATTCTATCCCATTAGGGTAAATCTGAGCCTCCTTAGCAGTATCAGGGACACCTATCAAATGAAGTTAAAAGATGCTATTGCCATCAATCCAAATAAATTCATAAAAGTTAGCAAGAAAATGAACCATTTCCCACTCTAGGCTTTTCATGCCACAAATATGGTAACATGCAGGAGATGTAACGCAAAGAGCAACCATGAACTACTGATATTTCATTGTTTACCACAGTAGTATTAGGAGAGAGGAAAGGCAAATACTATACACAACACCCCCCTCCAAACCCTTACCCAACAGATCTCATTCATGTCATCTACTCTCGGTCATCTAATTCTTTATATTATTTGTGCTTTTGTGTCTGACTCTTGGTGCCCTGTGGACTATAGTCCACCAAGGTCCTCTGTCCATGGGGTTCTCCAGGCAAGAATACTGGAATGGGTTGCCACTTCCTCCTTCAGATCTATTCCCTAAATCATTTAAATTGCTCCAAGTGAAGTTCATAGGAATGTTGCTTCAGACTTTAAAGAAGTTAATTTCATTAGCTAATGACTTGTTTTATCTTGGCTAATGTCACCAGTTTATCACATGTGGTTTCTATTAAGGACAATTGTTATCGTTCAATGGCTCAGTTGTTTCCAACTCTTTGCAACTCCACGGAATGCAGCACTCCAAGATTCCCTGTCCTTTACTATCTCCCAGAGCTTGTTCAAACTCATGTCCATTAAATTGGTGATGCCAGTCAACCACCTCGTCCTCTGTCCCCAGTTTCTCCTCCTGCCTTCAATCTTTCCCAGCATCAGGGTCTTTTCTAATGAGTCGGCTCTTTGCATCAGGTGGCCAAAGAATTGGAGCTTCAACTTTAGCATCAGTCTTGCCAATGAATATTCAGGGTTAGTTTACTTTAGGATTGACTGGTTTGACCTCCTTGCAGTCCAAGGGACTCTCAAGAGTCTTCTCCAACACCACAGGTCAAAAGCATCCATTCTTCAGCGCTCTGTCTTCTTTATGGTCCAAATCTCACATCCATACCTGACTACTGGAGAAACCACAACTTTGACTAGATGGACCTTTGTCAGAAAATTAATGTCTCTGCTTTTTAATACACTGTCTAGGTTTGTCATAGCTTTTCTTCCAAGGAGCAAGCGTCTAATTTCATGGCTGCAGTCACCATCTGCAGTGATTTTGGAGACCAAGAAAATAAAATTTGTCACTGTATGGTTTTCCCATCTATTTGCCATGAAGTGATGGGACAGGATGCCATGATCTTCGTTTTTTTGAATGTTGAGTTTTAAGCCAGCTTTTTCACTCTCCTCTTTCACTTTCATCAAGAGGCTCTTTAGTTGTTCTCACTTTCTGCCATAAGGGTGGTATCATCTGCATATCTGAGGTTATTGATATTTCTCCTGGCAATCTTGATTACAGTTTGTGCTTAATCCAGCCCGGCATTTCACATAATGTACTCTGCATATAAGTTAAATAAGTAGGGTGACAATATACAGCCTTGATATACTCCTGTCCCAATTTGAAACCAGTCCGTTGCTCCATGTCTGGTTCTAACTGTTGCTTGTTGACCTGCATACAGATTTCTCAGGAGGCAGGTGAAGCGATCTGATATTCTCATCTGTTTAAGAATTTTCCACTGTTTGTTGTGATTCACATAGTCAAAGGCTTTAGTGTAGTCAAAGAAGCAGATGTTTTTCTGGAATTCTCTTGTTTTTTTCTATGATCCAATGACTGTTGGCAATTTGATCTCTTGTTCCTTTGAGAGGCAATTTGAGAGGAACCAGTGATCAAATTAAGGACATGGAAACTCAGAATGTCTTTATTTATATGTGTGTCCATTGAAGTATACCTTTGGGGAAAAAAAAGCCTTTTCATTTATACATATTTGGGGTTAATTCTTAACTTAGAAATCCTTTTCTTTTTTCTCCTAATAAGACCAACTGCCTGCCTAAGCAATATTGTCTCTTGTCTACTTCAGTCGGTCATTAAACTGAAAGAGGGCCTGAGTATCTTGTGCGTGCGTGCTAAGTCACTTTAGTTGTATCCAGCTCTTTGTGACCCTATGGATTGTAGCCCTCCAGACTCCTCTCTCCAGGGATTCACCAGGCAAGAATACTGGAGTGAGTGGATTGTCATGCCCTCCTCCAAGGAATCTTCCCTATCCAGGGATCGAACCTGTGTCTCCTGGGGGTCTTGTATCACAGGCAGATTCTTCACTGCTGAGCACTGGAGAAGCCCTGAATAGCTTGTAGACAGTGGTAAATGTTGGCAATGGTTAATGCTCTAAAGTGTGTGAGTGATTGCTTCTGTGGCAACCCAGACCAGGTGTTGACGCTCAGCTAAATCTTCCCTTTTCAAAAAAAAGTATGATATTCTAAACTCAGCAAATGTGTGCCTACTTAATATAGCAATTCTCAGGCATTTAAAACTAAGCAATTTCTCAAAAATGAAATGTCTTTGAACCAGAATAATATCCCTTCCATAACCTGAACTCTTTCATTAGTTATTTTTCAACAATACTCTTAATTTTTTTTCCTTCAAATTAAGCAAAGTTATTTTGAGAATCAAATGAAAGAAAAGCAATTATGACTATGCTTCTGTTTGTATTATTTGTGGAAAAGGATGTATTTTGAAAGAAAGTATTGGCAAATGTATCTAGAGCTTAAAATAACTTAAGGAAAGCCTAGTAAAATAAATTAGGCAAACTTAAAAGAAATTATTGCATTATGTCTTTTCTACCACACTCCTCATTTTTTTGTTTTCATGGGGATCCAAGGATAAGGGAGAATTCACAATACACTAGCTGGAGCAGAAAGAGGAGCAAAAGTGAGGGAACATGGAATTTGGAAAAAACAAAAGGAAGATGTGCTTAGGAAGGAATGGAAAGAATGGAAAATACTGACTGTCACAATTTCCAGGATCTCACTGCTTGGTTGTGCCCACTGGAATTTTGGGTGTTGCAAATTTAAACATGTTATTAGGATGACATGAGGTTTTGTGACTGTGGAATAATCACACCATGAGAATCAGGTAAAGCTCAGTCCATCCTAATTCAGAGAAAAGCTTTTATTCAGGTTGTATAAGTTCTAATAGTATAGCAATTCCCAAGTCCCTGCCAAGAAATTCATCATCTTCAAACTTCAGTCACTGACCTCCTTCCTTGGGGGTAATGGAGAAGGTGAAATGCCCCTTTTAGGAGAGACAACTTGAGTCTTCCATCTTAATCTTCTTTCCTGGACAGTCTTGTTGTGTACTTTGATATACAAAAGGGTTCATTATAAGAAGCCTCGACAAACTCCCAAATCTCTAAAATTTAGATTTTATATGCCAGAAATTGAAGCATAAATTATACTTTTTTTTTTGCCACTAAGAGAGTTGTTTAAAGTGAGATATAACTGAGGCCAATATCTGTAGGAATGTTTATTTAAAAAAGATATTTTCATTATGATTTATTAACAAATACTAATATAGCATATAGGGCTTCACAGGTGGAGCTGTGGTAAAGAGTCTTCTTGCCAATGCAGGAGATGTAAGAGATGTGGGTTCAATCCCTGGATCTGGAAGATCCCCTGGAGGAGGGCATGGCAACCCACTTCGGTATTCTTGCCTGGGAAATCCCATGGACAGAGGAGCCTGGTGGGCTACAGTCTATGGGGTCACAAAGGATACGACTGAGCATCTGAGAACACACACTCACATACCATGGAAGCACCAAGTACTATACCCAAAAAACCTCATATTAATTCTACCTGATAGATAACATTATGACCAAACCAGCTTTTTCACAGGAGAAAACTGAAGCGGAGATAGTCTTAAGTGACTTGTCCAGGGGTACACAGTTACTAGAGATGGAGTCAAGGTAAAATGCAAGGGCCCTGGGGACAGGCACTGGGCACTCTGCCATGTAACCTTTAACTTACGGATGAAAGGAAGGTTTTTTGGCCAGTGCATGGGCACGAGAAGCCCTCCTGCCCCAGAAAGGTCTGGACTGGGCTGAGAGGAGGGTCACAAATTTAAAGTTTTCTGTTTAGTTTACAATTTAACATTCATAGTAGGTGAAAATCAGACACAAATCAGAAGATTAAGTGAAATAACTGAAAATGAAATTTTGGGAAAAAAATGAAAGTATTCACAACTATTCTTGGAATACATGTTCCTGGATCCTGTGGATGTGTGAGTTGGACTATAACGACTATAGACTTAGCTTTTAAAACCCTCATTTTACGCTAAGATTAAATAAGGACTTACTATATGTTAGTTCAGTTCAGTCACTCAGGCATGTCCGACTCTTTGTAGCCCCATGGACTGCAGCGCACCAGGCTTCCCTGTCCAGCACCAACTCCCAGACCTTGCTCAAACTCATGTCCATCGAGTTGGTAATCCCATCCCCTTCTCCTCCTGCTTTCACTCTTTCCCAGAATCAGGGTCTTTTCCAGTGAGTCAATTCTTCACATCAGGTGGCCAAAGTATGGCGTTTCAGCTTCAGCATCAGTCCTTCCAATGAATATTCAGGACTGATTTCCTTTAGGATGGACTGGTTGGATCTCCTTGCAGTCCAAGGGACTCTCAAGAGTCTTCTCCAACACCACAGTTCAAAAGCATCAATTCTTTGGTGCTCAGCTTTTGTTATAGTCCAACTCACACATCCACACATGACTACTGGAAATGCCGTAGCTTTAACTAGACAGTCCTTTGATGGCAAAATAATGTTTCTGCATTTTAATATGCTGTCTAGGATGGTCATAGCTTTTCTTCCAAGGAGCAAGCATCTTTTAATTTCATGGCTGCAGTCACCATCAGCAGTGATTTTGGAACCCAAGAAAGTAAAATCTGTCACTGTTTTTCATTGTTTTCCCATCTACTTGCCATTAAGTGATGGGGCCAGATGCCATGATCTTCGTTTTTTGAATATTGAGTTTTAAGCCAGCTTTTTCACTCTCCCCTGTCACTTTCATCAAGAGGCTCTTCAGTTTCTCTTTGCCTTTTCTGCCATAAGGGTAGTGTCATCTGCATATCTGAGGTTATTAATATTTCTCCTGGCAGTCCTGATTCCACCTTGTGCTTCATCCAGCCCAGCATTTCGCGTGATGTACTATGTGCTAGGTACTTGTCAAAGTTACATAACTCATAACTTATAAACTGCTCATAACAAATCCTAGGAGGTAGGTGCTATTACTATTTCCATGAGGAAAGTAAAGAAGATAAATGTTAATTAACTCTTAGCAAGTGCCTTAGAGATGCTTGTTTTAAGTGGGTGACTTGGACTAGGGGTACTGGTCATGGAGACAGAGGATGTGAGCAAATTTGAGATACACACTTTGGAACTTGAACCCACTTAGTGCTTTTATCACTTTAAGATGAGCATGTTAATGTAAAACAAACCTAACTGGTTGTTATTTCTTGTAACAGGCTTTTCCTTTACTATTTAGAAATATGTTCTGACATCTGTAAAGGGGCTTTCAATTTACAAAGCACGTTCTTCTCAATCATGATTATGAGCAATTACAACTCTTGTATTGAGTATTCACCATGTATTAGAGGTGGGGATTCTCTAGCCTGAAGATGTTAGGTCCTAAGAACTTCAGAGATGTGTGTGTTCTGACTTACTCTCTCAAATGTCTTCCTAAGAAAATAATGCTATTTTGTCTTCTATTTTACAGATGGGGACTCTCAGGCTTAAGAAGGCTGGTGGTTAATAGTAGCTTCTAGGCCTGGGTTTGTTCCTAACACTACAATTGCCCCAGCCAAGTGTGGAATCTGGTCTGAAAAGTTGAGAAAGGTCTTTAAAGACACAGGAACTCTTCCTTCAGTGCCCGTGAATTACCCAGATTGTCTGCATTTATAGTCAGAGCCTCCTTCCTAAAGGGACTCACACTTTACTAAGCTGTATAAAATGCATTCACATATACTTTCACACTCATACATACATGTGTATTATCTCTATGGAAATATATAGGAATATGAAATGTTCTCATGTTAAACATAAGGTAAAAATTAATATGAAATATATATTTGAACATGAACATATAAATGTATACATATGGTCCCTAAGCACCTCTCAACAAAAGAATACTGTTTCCTAACGTGACCAGTGTCCCTAGCTATTATTCTATAACCAAGTCTGCAATACATAGCACTACGCAAAACCCAAAGGAAACCTTAGGACTGTCTCCTTTTGCAATTTATAAAAGTGGAAACCTATTCCCTACATGCTGAGCCATAAGCCACAATAAAAAAAAGAGGGACTAGTAAATATTAGGCTTCCCAGGAGGCACACTGGTAAATAATCCACCTGCCAATGCAGGAGATGTAAGAGACACTGGTTCGATCCCGGGGTTGGGAAGATCCCCTGGAGAAGGGAATGGCTACCCACTCCAGTATTCTTGCCTGAAAAATTGCATGGACAGAGGAGACTGGCGGGCTGCAATCCACAGGGTCACGAAGAGTCTGACATGACTGAGCGACTGAAAATAGCACACAGCAAATTATCCTTCAAAAACATGGCATATCTGTTAGCTATGAGCAAGCAAACATGTAAAAATAGAGAAATAAACATATAGCCACTCATATTTCTCTAGTGGTTGAACAGAGAAGTATGTGCCTGGAGATGGGCACTGATTTTCATCAATGAAAGCAACCATGAGCTCTCTCCCCTTAACAGAATAACTCTTAAAAATCTATCACTAATCAGTCCAGACATTGCCTAGCTTGCAATGCTCTGCGTAGAGTGGAAAATATTTATATAAGCCATCACTGAAAAATCTGGGAGACTTGTCAGTCTAAACAGAGTGATTCATCTGTAAGATAAATAATCAATAATAAGGAACTTGAAATTCTATCCCTTATAATAATTTAAAAAATGGGAAAAGTAATTAATTCAGTTTTTAGTAAATTTTTTTGGTTTGCATATAAAGTGTCAGGTTCAGTTCTAAGAATTAGGTAAAGATGAACAAGGCAGGTATTGATCTTGTGGTAGGGAGAATTCTAAGATGATCCCTGGTCCCTGACAACTCATGTACTTGTATAAATGTCCTCCTAATAGTAGGTGAGACCTGGAAATATGTGATGATATCATTCCTATCATTAGACTAATAATCAGTTGACTTTTGAGTTAATCAAAAGGGAGATAATACTGGCTGGTCTGACCTAATTTTGTGAGTCCTTAAAAGAAGGCAAAGCTGTAGAAAGACTTTCTGCTAGCCAGAAGGAAGAAAGCAAATAGCTCCCATGTACCTAGGGAGAGGGCAGCCTTTGAGAGCTGAGGACCTCAGTACAATAGCAATAAGGAATTGATGCTTGTCAATATCTTCAACAAGTATGGGAGACAACCCTGAGCCTCAGCTTAGAGTGACCTACCCGCTGCCACAAGCACCTTGATTTGTAGGCTTCTGAGACCATGAAGAGAATATCCACCTAAGCCATGTCTGGACCCTCACCCATGGGAACATCACAATAATAAATGTATGTTGGTTTAAACCACCAAGTCTAGAGCTATTTGTTACACAGCAATGGAAAACTAATGCAGGTTTTTTGTAGGACAAATGATGAAATTCTTCAGCCTCGAAATATTTTGCCTTTCTTTTGTAATTCCCTAACCTTTCATGCCTGAGATTGTATTTCTCTGCCTCTATAAGCAAGGTGTTAGGAAGGTGAAGAGAAAAAGGTAAGCTAAAGAAAGGGGGAAAATATATGAACTCATCAAAGCATATGCGAGACAAAAGGAAATGGAGTCAGTAACCTCATTTTCCCCAGGATGATGAGCCCTACTGCCATGGTGATCGATAACATGAGCTTCAAAGCCATCAACTGAAGAAAGGCAAAACTATGGGGTAACAGACAAGACCATCAGAAACACCGGTTCCTCCCCCCCAAAATGGGTTCCAAATAAATGAAATGACCATCTTTCAGGAAAGTTATAGCAGAAACAGAACATAGCAGGTAAATACCCCTGGCAAAAAGGCAAAAGGAAGTTTAGGCCGAGGAATGCATACTTCATCTTCCTCTGAAAAGTAGTTTGACATCGATGTATACATTGTAACAAAGGAAACTGCTGCTGCTGCTGCTAAGTCGCTTCAGTCGTGTCCAACTCTGTGCGATCCCATAGACAGAAGCCCACCAGGCTCCCCCGTCCCTGGGATTCTCCAGGCAAGAACACTGGAGTGGGCCGCCATTTCCTTCTCCAATGCGTGAAAGGGAAAAGTGAAAGTGAAGTCACTCAGTCGTGTCTGACTCTTAGCGACCCCATGGACTGCAGCCTACCAGGCTCTGCCGTCCATGGGATTTTCCAGGCAAGAGTAGTGGAGTGGGGTGCCATTGCCTTCTCCAAACATAGGAAACTAATTGGCACCAAATATAAGAAGCAATTTTTACTTCTTATTTTTATTTTACAAGAGCTATTTTTTTTTCTCTTTGAAATAGCCCTTTTAACTTGGAACCTCACACAACGCAGACTTCAGCTGCTGCTGCGTCTAGATTTTCACTAAAACACACATGCTGTATGCAGTATTTTGATCTTGGAAGTGCTTGATATGTTAATGGTCTCGCTTTCTACTTGTGAACTTGGCATCATTCTTATTTGGTGGGCGTGATGAACGAAAAAAGTGTGGTTGGTGGGAGGACAGAATGCCCTTCACTGAACAAAGGAGAATGCTTCTAAACAGGCTATTATCTGTTCACTGAGCCATGGTCAGAGAACCTATATATATGAGAATTATAGTCGACTTCTGGAAGAGTAATCCTCTATTAAAAAACTCACTTGGCCCTTTTTTTTTATTGGTTCTAAAAATTCATTTGAATCTCAAACTCCTTAGGAGGAGATCATGAACTCCTTTCTACTTAAAATCTCTATGACAGAAACCCACAACACCTAAATAAAAAGGGAACTGAAGCTCCACTGTGATGATCATTCAAAAGCTAATCTCAGATCCCCAGGCTCTTGTAAAATAAAACCCTTTCTCAGTAGATATCTCCTATCTTCAGAATCTCTTTGAACATTGATTTTAAAAAACACCCAAAGACAACTGGTTCAGAAAAAAGATATTAGCCACTGAACAGTAGTTCTGATATAAGTGTAATTAAAAACCCTACCTAGTGTCTTTTGTTGCTAATCATTATAACCATGAAATATATATGTTCCTGTCTGTGATTACCAAGTCTTAACATTTTATCTGAAAGTGCAACATTGGAAGAAACCTGTGCTGAGAGATTTGAGAAGATACAAAATGCAAATGAACACATGAATGGATAAATATGCAAAAATAACATATTCCTTGCCTTCCAGGAACTCATAATCTATTGAGACAAAGACATAAATAAAGAACTCGGATACTCAGCTGTCCCTGGTTGGTGCTACAGAAAGACTATTTGAAAAAGAGCACAATAGGAAAACAAACGGGTTCCAACTGCGGAAACCAGAAAGATTTCCTGGAAGAGGTTAGAACTAAGTTTCTCTTTTTAAGGCAAGGTATTCATTACTCTAGAATTCAGATGATTGTTAATACCTGCAACCATGTGTCTGATCCTATGCTTGGTGCTTTAGTTTTTAAAGTTTATATTTTGAGAGAATTGCAGATTAACAAACAATTGTGAGAAATACCATGGAGACACTGTGTACCCTTCACTCAGTTATCATAACAGTAACATCTCGAGTAACTATAGTATAGTATCGAGGCAAAAAATCGACACTGACCTTACTTCAGACCTTAATTCACCAGCTATACATGCACTCGTGTGTATGTGTATGTTATGTAGTTCTGTGTAACTTTATAACGTGGGTAAATTTATGTGACCATCACCATCAAGATATAAAACATGCATTTTTTTGTGCATGTTCACATTAATATTTACAGATGATATTAATTGAGTTCTTACCATGTACCGTCCTCAGCACCAGGTGTTTGCATTCATTGGTCATTTAACTGTTTCGTATGGAATAAATGGCAAAGACATCCACTGTTTTTATAAATCGGCCTTTTCAGGTAACGTTACTCTGATAGTTCTCTGGATAACCACTCTTGTCCACTGTTAGTGTCTGTGGCCTCTACCAACTCCTAACTGTAGGTTCAAGGCTGAACACAAAAGTTAGATTGGTTTGTCCTGACCATGTGATAGGCACACAACTTAACTGGACTTAACAAGACTTTCATAGGTATTTGTGAAAGTCTTTACTTTTTCACCACGGAGAAGGCAGTGGCAACCCACTCCAGTACTCTTGCCTGGAGAATCCCATGAAGAGAGGAGCCTGGTAGGCTACAGTCTATGGAGTCGCTAAGCGTCAGACACGACTGAGCGACTTCAATCACTTTCACTTACTTTTTCACAGGACTCAACCTAAAATGTTGTAGATGTGGAGATATTGGCAGCCATCTCAATACTTCATGGAAACTGACAATGATAGTAACATGGAGAGTGGGGTTGATACCTTGAAAGAGTCAACATTCTAATGGTGTCGTTCAAACTCCTCAAAGCAGAAAGGACCTGGCGACAGGCTATCCTTTCCTTTTTTAGTTAATTAAGCCATCTTCCTATTTTCCTTAAGCCAATCTAAATCAGGTTTTCTGTCACTTGAAGTGAAAGCTATAAAGGTACTCCTGGTATAAAGGTAGTCTTATTATACATATATTTAAATGAGAAAACTGAGCTACAGAGATTCAAAATAGTTTGCTATTTTAAGAAAACAGGACTAAATGAAACAGTACTGAATGGAACCAAGGTTGAAATTAGACAGCATGAGTTCAGATGCTATACTCTACGGGCTATGTTATTATGGTACATCATTTGGTCCAGTCAACAAGGGGTTAGATTCCTCACTGTATAGATGAGGAAATAGATCTGAGATGTTTGGAAGATAATTGTAATCATTTGCTACATTAAAATAATATTTCAAAACTTACTGACTTATCATTTTATTTACTCATGATTCTTTACACCTGCATTTTGGACCCACACAGCAGGGAAAAAAATCTTCATCTTTTCTCTCCTGAGGGTCTCTCATGTGGCTGCAGTTAGGTAGCAGGTGGTTTGAGTAGTGATTGGTATGCGAGGCATTAACTAGGATGGCCCACCTAGGATGCATGGGTCACTCAACGTTACAGGTAAGCAGAGTGACTGGCAGTAGAAGAGTCTCCAGCAGCAACAGAGGGGTGGCAAGCAAGTGCTTTTCAAGCTTCTGCTTGTATCACATTTGCTTATGTCCCATGGTCCAAAGCAAGCCGGGTGGCCAAGGCTTCTGCACCATATCATAAACAAGAAGAATGGATGACTAGGCATAAGGAATAAGGACAGGAAGGTGTTCGATAAGACCGAATACAGTGAAAGATCAGGAAGGCAACGTTATGAGGAGACGATGACACTGAAGGTTTCAGGAAGAGAGTGAGTCCAGTGGGTCTCACAGTAGCAGTTGAACAGGGAAGAGGAGAGGAGGAAAAAGGGTGGGTAGCTAAGAGAAAAATTCCTTTGGTTACCTTGTAAGGTTGCTTTCATTTCCTGAAGTCATGCAGGGTGCAGTACAGAATGAATGAGAAGGACTGGCCCAGGAACAGCTTATAAAACACTCAGAAGATACGTTGTAGAAGGTTAGGAGCCTTCTACCTTTCAATCAGAGGAAACAATAGATTACTTGGGCAATGTGGCATCTCAAACTCTGAATTTTAACATGTTTTAATTAACTGCCTTTTCAGTTGCTCTGCTCTACTGCTATCATGAAGGACTTACATTTTTTGTTAATAGATTTTTTAAATACCTTTCAAATTAAAAAAAATGAATACAAGTACTCTGAAATTATGAATATGTTTTAAATCACATGTTAAAGCCATCTATGTGTACATTAAATATAAAATGTTATAGATATTTTCTATCTTTGGTCATCTCTAGAATTACCACAAATGCAATTATGCAACTGCTAATAATTATAATCTTGGTTATTTAGCTGAGAGGCATATAAATTTTATAAGGCAATAAATCTTATTAAATGTTCCCTGGAGTATCAATTGATTCATTAACTTATAATAAATGCTTTTAAAATGCAAATTAAATAATAACTGGAAACACCTCAGTTAAATGCCACCAGGATATCTATTATATACTTCTAGTAGAAATCTGCATTTTCTCTTCCTTTTAAAGCAGTGTATTCATAAACAGTCAATAAGATGGTTACTGTGGTGGGGGAATATTTTGGGGGTGTGAGGATGTGAAGAGGAGGGCTTGGTGAATTAAATTCTTACTTAAAATAATCAATCAAATCATTCAAATCAGAACCTATTTTTAGGAGTAATTCTTTGTACAGTCACTCTGAAAAGGTACTTGGCAATATATCAAAGGTGTCTTGTCCTTCTACTCAACCAGCTGACTTCCAGGAAACTATTTAAGAAAATAATCAGAAAGCCATTCAAAGATATAGGTGTAAAGACATTCATCTCAGTAACATTCTAAATGTGTGACAATGTCTAAATCAATTTGGCATTTTCATTTGATGAAACATTATTCAGAAATTTCCACTGGTATTTCTAAAAGATAGCTAATTACATGGGGGGAATGCATATAATGTATAACTAATGGCTGTTGTTATAATATTAATTTTTTCTGAAAAGATATAAAACCATATGTCCAGCTTCATTCCAATTTTATATAAAAATATACTTCTATAGACAAACAGACCAAAGGAAGTTCATTCAGTAATGTGAGGTTACAGCTGTACAATAGTATTAATAATGATATTTAATTCAGCTCCTTTTAGAACTTTTGTGGCAATTTTTAAATTTTAAAAAAGCCTCGAAAATCCATTGGATTTCTAATTCAGAGAAATAAGCATGTTACTTAAAGAAAAGAGAAAGAAAGAAAGAAGCAACCTTAATTGAGCATAATAATGGCTTCAGATTGTAATAAAGAATATTCCAGTTGATGACAGAAACTTACAATCATTGAAACTAAAAGAAGGTAACCCAATCTCATAATAAGAATGAAAGCTGACAAGTAAGAGAGTAACCATTGCCAAATTTAAAAATAAGCCCCCAAGTTTAGATTTTGAAATATTTGCTTATCAGGTGGATTGAAACTAGACTACAGCTTTTGAAATGTTTAGGGTTTATTGCCACTGGAATCACTATATAAAGTATGGAACTAATCTATTTAAGCATGACTGTCACTCTGATTTCAGTACTTTATTACTATCATTCATTTTCAACCCTTTATTCCCATAGATTTTATGTGTTCTGTAAGTATATTTTTTATTCCAAAGTTAATATAGTGATTAGATTTCAAAAGGTACTTACACAAAAGTCCCTGTAAATTTGATTTTCCAAAGCATAAATAAATGTCGATAACTCCCATATGTCTAAAGAGGGAGCTATTGACTAAGAATGGCTGGAATATGTCAAATTGAATAAAGATATTTCTCAATTCACAAAGAAACCCTTGTACATATTACTAACTGAATCTGACACTATTGATACTTGATTAAAAAAATAAATTACTTTATGAATCAATTTCAGCACTATAAACTTGAAATATTGCATTTTCTTTGACATCATTTTCCTTGATTCAACAGCTGCTCGTTCCTACTAGTACCAAATATCCTTCCATTTTTGACAAGTACTGTTCTTTTAAGGGTTCTATATTGAGCATTATATTTTAAAGGTTCTTTATTAAACCTTATGTAATTACCACATCTCTATCATAATCTTTACAATGTTCATAAGTGACTAGATTGTCAGTATGGTTAACCTTTGAAAGTGGGACCAGAAACTTGGCCTTTGGAGGAATCATGATTGTTTTAATTAAACTGTTCAATAACTTTGAATTGCAATGGATCATAATACTCTAAATGAGAAACTTGGTACTAAAAAATCCTAGTTGTTTAATAACAATTTCTGAAACACCAGTTATCCATAAAATTTGTAGACACTTTTTGAAATAAAGATGGCCAATTTCAGGAACTAGTTATTCCAACCTAGTGATTCACAAGTAGCGGTAACATCTCTGATATATCCTCATTATGGAACATAATCAAGGCAGTTTCTGCCACACACAATCCCGAATGCTAAAAAAGCATTCAGAGAGCAATGCCAAGCACAACACAGTATGTATTTCTAAAACTTGGTTCAAACACTGTCAATGGATTTGCATGTGATGTTCAACTGAGGACAACTAATTTATGAGCATGAATCAACTGACATCTTTTTTTTATCAACAAAATTAAGTGTCTTGATGGCTCTTTCCTGGTAAATCGTTAATACTTTAGTGATGAGGACATTTTCATAAAATGGTTATGATCGTGACATAAGATATGGATCATACCTGTGTCCCTCCTGTCTACTTTGGAAGATCTATAGGATGTGACCTGTCAGTTCAATTCACTCGCTCAGTCATGGCTGACTCTTTGTGACCCCATGGACTGCAGCACGCCAGGCCTCCCTGTCCATTGCCAACTCCCGGAGTTTACTCAAACTCATGTCCATTGAGTTAGTGATGCCATCCAACCATCTCATCCTCTGTCATCCCCTTCTCCTTCTGCCTTCAATCTTTCCCAGCATCAGGATCTTTTCAAATGAGTCAGTTCTTCACATCAGGTGGCCAAAGTATTTGGCAGTTTCAGCTTCAGCTTCAGCATTGGAAGGAATATTCACTCCTTCCAATGAATATTCAGGACTGATTTCCTTTAGGAAGGACTGGTTGGATCTCCTTGCAGTTCAAGGGACTCTCAACAGTCTTCTCCAACACCACAGGTCAAAAGCATCAGTTCTTCGGCACTCAGCTTTCTTTATAGTCCAACTCTCACATCCATACATGACTACTGGAAATGCCATAGGTTTGACTAGATGGACCTTTGTTAGCAAAGTGATGTCTCTGCTTTTTAATATGCTGTCTAGGTTGGTCATAACTTTCCTTCCAAGGAGTAAGCGTCTTTTAATTTCATGGCTGCAGTCACCATCGGCAGTGATTTTGAAGCCCCCCAAAATAAAGTCTGTCACTCTTTCCACTGTTTCCCCATCTATTTCCCATGAAGTGATGGGACCGGATGCCATGATCTTAGTTTTCTGAATGTTGAGCTTTAAGCCAACTTTTTCACTCTCCTCTTTCACTTTCACCAAGAGGCTCTTTAGTTCTTTTTCACTTTCTGCCATAAGGGTGATGTTATCTGCATCTCTGAGGTTATCGATATTTCTCCCGACAATATTGATTCTAGTTTGTGCTTCATCCAGTCCAGAGATTCTCATGATGTACTCTGCATGTAAGTTAAATAAGCAAGTTGACAATATACAGCCTTGACGTACTCCTTTCCTGATTTGGAACCAGTCTGTTGTTCCATGTCCGGTTTTAACTGTTGCTTCCTGACCTGCATACAGATTTCTCAAGAGGCAGGTCAGGTGGTCTAGTATTCCCATCTTTTTGAGAATTTTGCAGAGTTTGTTGTGATCCACACAGTCAAGGGCTTTGGCATAGTGACCTTTTGTAACTGGCAAAAAGTTCAATCTAAGCCACTGCTTCTTTCAACGTTGATTTTGACAAACCCTCAAAATCCTCTAAGGCAGTATGTTAGTATTCTAAGTTGGTTCCATGCAGTTATTCAAATATTCTTTGAGAATAATTAATGAAAATATAATGAGTACATTGACAATGAAACTTGAGCAGCTAAACAAATAATCAAAGTGTATGGAATTATTTTCATTGTTAAAAACACATAATTAGACACATACTACCCAAAGTAATCTATAGATTTAGTGAGATGTTTATCAAATTCCCCATAACATTTTTCAAAGAATTAGAGCAAATAATCCTAAAATGGAACAATAAAAGGCCTATAACTGCCAAAGCAATTCTGAGGAAAAATAAGAAAGGAGGAGACATACTCTTCCCAGACTCTAGACAACACTACAAAACTACAGTAATTAAGATAGTGTGGTATTGGCACGGACATATACATATGGATCAGTGGAACAGAACTGTTTCTTGTTCAGTCGCTAAGTCCTAAATTGTGTCCAATTCTTTGCAACCCTGTGGACTGTAGGCCACCAAGCTCAACTGTCCAGAGGACTTTCCCGGCAAGAATACTGGAGTAGGTTGTCGTTTTCTTCTCCAATGGAACAGAATAGAGAGCCCAGAAATAAAGCCAAACACCTGTAAACAATTCATCTTTGACAAACAATGTCCTACTGTATAGCACAGGGAACTATATTCAATATCCTGTGATAATGGAGAAAATATGAAATAGAATATGTGTGAGTATATATATATATATGTGTGTGTGTGTATAACTGAGTCACTTTGCTGTAAAGTAGAAATTAACACAACACTGTAAATCAATTGTACTTGAATAAACTTTTTAAAAAAGTAACATTATAAAAACAGACATATACCTAAATATAAAAAGAAGTAGATTCCATGTTAAATTTATAGATATGTTTCCAATTTTAAATTTTTAAGAGAAAAGATAATTGAAAACATATCTTTACAATGAGTAATATATGCTCTTAAACTTTGATATTTTTTAATGATAGAGAATAATACATATGGATTTAGCTCTTTTCTAGATGTATTATAATAATTCATTGAAAAATCATTTTTTAAGTTGAATCAAAAATAAACCTGACAATTACTCTGTTTCTTATATCAAGTTATAGTTCTTTAGCTCAAAGTCACATGGATGTCAGAAAGAAAAACAAAGAAGATTAATTATTTTGCATTTGAGATCAAAATTTGCCTGAGGGAGATAGGTACGCAGAATTTAGTAGCACATCTCTAGATTGATTTCCCATAGATAAATTTATTCACTATAAAAGAGTGCATTAACTTTAGTACCAAGGCTGTCTGGGATTTGGAATTTGTAATCATTTATAATATATACCACTTTTAGAATGTTTATCAAATGTGAAGGTAACACTTTTCTGATCCAACTCTAAGTATTATGTTTTATTATTTTTTATAATTTATGTTGATGACTTTGCATTAAGCCAGTTAGTTCTTTACTATCTCTCTGCATTGCAGCCTCGATCTTTTGAGTTAGTGGTTTAGGATTTGAGTTGCAAACTGGTCAAGAGACTTTCTCCATGTGATACTAACTGTCCCCATGAGAATGACTTTAATGGCATTGATCTCTTTGCTCTGTGTAAGAAAACTAATAGGTTCAGGTATTCTCTACAAACAATTTATAGAACAATATAAATTCTTCCTTACAAAAGTAGCTATCAGCATGTTTTATTTTACAAATTGAAAGGATACATGATTATAATTTGACATCTGCATATACTACTAAGTGATCACTACCGCAAGCCTAGCTGCCATCAGTCACCATACAGTTGACCCCCTTCACCCATTACATGCACCCCCAACCCTCTTATTCTTTGGTAACCACAAATCTTCTCTCTGTGTCTATGGGTTTGGTTCTGCTTTATTTCTTTTGTTCACTTGTTTTTTTTTTTTTTAATTCCACATATGAGTGAAATCATATGGTATTTGTCCTTCACCTGACATATTTCTCATAGTATAATATTAATACATTCAAGGTCTTTGTTGTTGCAGTTCACAGGATTGTATTTTTCTTATGGCTCAGTAACATTCCACATAAACACACACACACACCCCCACATCATCTTTACCTATTCACCCATCAACAGGCTGTTTCCATATCTTGTGGTAATGGACATAGCGGTGCATGGTGGTGGTTTAGTCGTTAAGTCATGTCTGACTCTTGCGAACCCATGGAGTGTAGCCCACCAGGCCTCTCTATCCAAGGGATTCTCCAGGCAAGAATACTGGAATGGGTTGCCATTTCCTTCTCCAGGGGATCTTCATGACCCAGGGATTGAACCTGCATCTCCTGCACTGCAGGCAGATTCTTTACCAATGAACCTCCAGGGAAGCCCATGATGGGGTGCATATATCTTCTCAAATTAGTGTTTTTATGTTTTTTGGATAAATATTCAGAAATGGAGTAGTTCTACTCTTAATTGTTTGATGAATCTCCAACATCTCTTAAAAGTACCTTTTCAAGACACTTGTATATACCCTCAAGTGAACACAATAAGCATGATAAATTTTATAATTACTATTTAAATAACATTTTAAGCCATGATGTGCTGTGTGCTGTGCTTAGTCACTTAGTCATGTCTGATGCTTTGCGACCCCATGGACTGAGGCCCGCCAGGCTCCTCTGCCCATGGGGAATCTCCAGGCAAAATTACAGGAGCAAGTTGCCATTTCCTTCTCCAGGGGATCTTCCCAACCCAGGGATGGATCACACATTTCCTGCATTGCAAGTGGATTCTTTACTGCTGAGCCACCAGGGAAGCCCAAAATAGTACTTAAATATACCAATTTTAGTGGAATTAAGACTTTTTTCTGGGCTTTCCTGGTGGCTCAGCAGTAAAGAATTTGCCTGCAACGCAGGAGAGGAAGGAGACACGGATTCGATCCCTGGGTCGGGAAGATGCCCTGGAGGAGTGCATTGCAACTCACTCCAGTGTTCTTGCCTGGAGATCCCCACGGAAAGAGTAGCCTGGTGGGCTACAGTTCATGGGGTTACAAACAGACACAAATGAAGTGACTGAGCGCGCGCGTGCGCGCGCGCGCGCACACACACACACACACACACGCAGTATTTGTCCTGCTGCTGCTGCTGCTGCTGCTAAGTCACTTCAGTCGTGTCCGACTCTGTGCGACCCCATAGACGGCAGCCCACCAGGCTCCCCCGTCCCTGGGATTCTCCAGGCAAGAACACTGGAGTGGGTTGCCATTTCCTTCTCCAATGCATGAAAGTGAAAAGGGAAAGTGAAGTCGCTCAGTCGTGTCCGACCCTCAGCGACCCCATGGACTGCAGCCCACCAGGCTCCTCCGTCCATGGGATTTTCCAGGCAAGAGTGCTGGAGTGGGGTGCCATTGCCTTCTCCAATTTGTCCTTCACCTGATGTATTTCATGTAGTATAATATTAATACATTATATTATTAAAACGCACACATGAGTTTTCTAATGTAATATTAGCTTTCTCATTGCAAACAATCCTTACTAGGGGTTAAGAAGAAATGAACCTCATGGTAGGTAATACTCAACAAAACCTATGGTTTGAAAGTTTATTCCTAACATTCATCAATGTTAACTTATTGCAGTTTTCTTCTTCAATACAAAAATGATAGATAGCCACATAAGAAATCAATATAAGCAATGTCTCATTTTTAGAATTGGTAGGTTGATTCCAAATCGCTGATTAGTTCCCCTTGAAGGGACAGGTCATTATGAACTATTAGAGCGCTCAGTTATTTGTAACAGACGTTTTCATGAGAATGAGTAAGAGCAATATTCCTATACTTCATAAAACAGCTGTTGCAGTTTGGAAGTATATAGGGAAATAAAAATCTATAGAAATACCTTTTTGCATTTATATTTCATTTGGGGAACAGTCATCTCATGTTTTAAGAGTTCTAGCTTCATTCAGATTATTCATTTATTCAACAAGCTTTTATTGAGTGTCCAGCATGAATCTGAGGGCTCAAAAATAAATAAAAGTTGTCTCCTCTTAACATGCTGCATTTCTGAATCAATTTATTTTTAGCCCACACCTCATTTTTATAAAAGAGGGTTCCTATACAATTATTTAAACCTATTTAAATTCTAAAGAAAATGAAACAATGTTAACATAAGATAACAATATATTTTAATTACCCACATGCCTCAAGCTCTGCCTGGAATGCGGGAGACCAGGGTTCGATCCCTGGGTCGGGAAGATCCCCTGGAGAAGGAAATGGCAACCCACTCCAGTACTTTTGCCTGGAGAATCCCATGGAGGGAGGAGCCTGGTGGGTTACAGTCCATGGGGTCACAAAGAGTCAGACATGACTGAGCGAGTTCACTCACTCACTCACACACCTCACAAGCACTAGAAAATTCTAACATAAGCTTGAGCCATCCTCTAACTCACCCCATCACAGATTCTCTTAATTAACATTTCTTGCTATGGGGCTAGAAGTCCTGTATATTTTCCAGATGTTATAAACTAAAAAGTTCAAGTTTCTAATACAGTAAAATAACCTCCTAGGTTATTTATAAGAAGGACTGATTTTTTTCCCCCTTTTATTTTCTTTTTATTGTATCTATATGAGAAGACAGATGTTAGGGTAACTGAGTTGTGACAATCATTTCACGATCTATGTTAATTGAACCATTATGCTATATGCCTTAAACTTATATGATGAAATGTTGATTATTTCTCAGTAAAACTGAGAAAAAAAGATTGCTTTTAATTTAGCATTTACTATAAAAGATACTTTCAGAAAGTTATATAAAATATGTAGAAATATATCCCATTATAAAAAATCATCTTAACAATGAATGGGAATTCACCCAAATTTTTATTTCCTCTTTAATACAAACCACACAAGGAGTAGATGATATTTTATGTTGAATAATTTATGCTAGAATATTATGTTTAACAATAATTTATGCTAGAATGTTATGTTTAATAAAATATGTTGCATGTATATTTTAATATATATAAATATATATTAATATATTTATGGTAGAATATTAGGTTCACTATTATAATTAATCTAAAAATAACTTTAATATTTTGCCCAAATATTGTAAACTTAAAACCTTAATTTTTTTGCATTCTTCACCTAAATCAATGGCCTTTTTTATGAATTCTTCCTTTTCCCTTTTTCTTTAGAACTTATTTGGAGACCACAGTGTTTAGTATCTGTAAGTCTTGTAAATGTATTTGCACAAGCAATAAATTTCTGACTTGAAATAAAAACAGGTAAATCTGGGGTGTGGATATGTATTTTCCTCTGGATGTTCCTCTAAATTAGAGTCCAGATAATATTGATAATGGGAGAGAAAAGGTCTTATTTGAGAGTAAAAACCTTTTTGGACCTCTATAATACTCTGATATGACTGAGGCCAAAGTAGTATCATTTGAGTTTCCAGGAAAAACGGAATCTAATATTTATTAAACACCTCCAGGTGGTGCTATTGGTAAAGAATATGCCTGCCAAGGCAGGAGATGCAAGAGATGCAGGTTTGATCCCTAGAGTGGAAAGATCCCTAGAGTAGGAAGTGGCAACCCACTCTAGTATTCTTGCCTGGAAATTTCCATGGACAGAGGAGCCTGGCGGACTACAGTCTATGGGGGCGTGAAGAGTCTGACGTGAATAAGCAACTGAGCACACATATGTCAATCATTTTATTAATCTTACTCTAAGTCCCTTGGAACCCATATTCTTTATAAGTTATCCCCTATTGTGAGATGCAAACAAGAATTTTCACACCTGGAAAAGACTCACATTTTCTTTGATCTTTGTCAGTTTGAGGCAAGGGAAACTGATCAGCATGTTTCTCTTGACAACCCACTGATGAGTAGTAGCTACTTAGGACATGATGATAAAAGATTTCTCAGGCTGAGGCTGAGTTCCACTGGAGAAAGCCGACTGGTGATGTCTGTGTTTCTGGGAGGAGTAGATGACGTGAGTGCATACTATTTTCTCTGACTTGGATACTGCAAATAATGCAGTATATCTGCCTCTAATGCTTAATTCCGTAACATAAATCCAATGAGCAGAATATACCTCCCAGATTTTGCAAAAAATATAAGAACATCTTTACAAACATACAATTTGGTATTACTTTGTCTCCATTTGTCTACTCTTATCCATATATTTAACAACTTACTACAGCTTTTCCTATAATGTGTTTAAAAAAATGGATATATAGAGCAATAAATAGGAAGAGGCAAATCTAAAATATTATCAAATAAGAAATGACAGATCTAAAATTAAAAATAAATATTTAATCAACTTAATGCATTATCGACAGGTAAGGCTGAGTTTACTATTTCTGTATGCTTTCATCATGAATAAAAAGAAGCTCATAATTGAGTAAGATTCATGATTTATCATAGGCCACAAGAATCCATAACTTGTTCCAGCTTTCATATTCCCATTAACATGAGCATTTGTGAAATAGCAGACAGTTTCAGCACTGATGTTCAATTAAAGAATACAGATATAGATATGAGATGAGAACTTAGAAGTTCACATCCTAAAAATCCAAGTTTAAGTTGGAAGCTATAAACAGCCAAAGATCTTAGGTCTTTAACATAAAACTGCTACTTTCACTGCCTCTCATGTTGAAAGAACTGAAAATTAAATTCAAACCTCTCCCCGTGATTTTCCACGTCCTACAAAATCCAGTCCTGCCTATCCGTCTGATCTTAGCACCCACCACTGTCCTCATTTCTACTTTGCTCCTGAAGCTCTGAAGTTGTCTCCAATCTCCTGAGTCACTGAAGCTTGTTCCAGCCTCAAGGCTTGTGCACTTCTTATTTCCCTTGTCTAGATGGCTCTTCCCCAGATTTTCATAAAATAGGCATATCTTGTCATCTAGGTCTCAGCTTAAATCACACATCCTCAGAAAGACATGACCTGATGTTTCTTTGTCTCTGATTGCTTTCAGTCTCATTATCTTGTTAACCTCAACCACTATTTTTAAATATCTTGGTCTTTCAATTATTTATGATTATTGTCTGCCTTCATCCATCAGAAAGTAAGGTCCAGGCAGGCATGACTTATGTCAATATTGGTTATTCCTACATCACCAGAGGTAAGACCCAAGGGCTAGGAAAATACTTATTAATAAGAGTTGAGAAATAAAAGAACAAAGAACTGAATATGAATACTTTCCTCATTCTATTTTAATGCCAGATTGTTTTCTATTCTGATAAGGTAAAGTATTAGATAACAGTCCCAAGATAAAAGCAACACTGAACTGCATAGAGTTGATTCTTTAATAATTCTATGGTGAATTTTAGAATCTCAGCTCTGTACCATTGACAGCTCTTGTTGGAAGGCACTTTTTAGACTGCCTTCCTTGTTGACTTGGTTTGTGCTAACCTGCAGAAGTTTTCTAATGCTATATCACAATAAACTCGATTAGTGAAGAAAAGTATACATAACTATTAGAATGAAGATTTTACACAGTAGTTGCTGACAGGTTCTTTAATCACAACAGTTAAGACTACTGTAATACGTGCTCAGTGCTCAGTTGCTCAGTCCTGTCCAACTCTTTTTGCAACTCCATGGATTGTAGCCCGCTAGGCTCCTCTGTCCAAAAGATTTTTCAGGTGAGAATACTGAGGTGTGTTGCCATTTCCTCTTCCAGGGGATCTTCATGACCTGGGGATCAAACCCTGCATCGCCTGCATTGCCAGGTAGAGAAGATTTACCTCTGAGCCACCTGGGAAGCCACTGTACTAGAGACGGCATTAATTCAGAAAGGGCATCTTTCCCTCAATGTATTTTCCTTATTCTATCAGCCCTGTGGGTGTGCCCAAATACGTATAATAGCTTTTTATCAACTTTACCATGTGTTAACATGAAAGAAGTGACTAGAGTGCCTGCAAAATAAACATTAGCCTAATACACGACCCAAAACTAAGAGCTTCAAATATACTACCCTTGTAAATGTATGTATAACAGACCTAGATTTTCACTACTTTAGACCTCAAAGATATTTGGAAATGTATAATTATCATAAAGCAATCTGATATTTATCAAGTACCTTTTAAACATTAGGAGTATTCACATTGTATAAAAGACTCTCTTCTCTCTGAGAGTGTGTTAGGCAATATCAGGTTATATTTAAAAGAACAAAACCTCAAGATAACAAATATAAACACAGTAGAAACTTATTTCCCCCAAGTAAAATAAGCCTAGAAAGGGTTAGTATAGGGTTGCTCAGGCACAGTGTCAAGGACCTAGGGTTCTTCTGTAATGCTTCGCTACCATCCTTAGCATGTGGCTTCCATATCATATTCTGATGGCTAGTCCATTGCCAGCTCCCCAATACAACTGGGAGAGTGAAGAAAGGATTAAAGGATGATGAACTTCTCCTTTTTTTTTAACTTCTCCTTTTTAAGGAGATCTTACACTAACAACTCATTACACAGACAATTCACACAGATGCACAGGAAATTTAGGACATAAGGTCATATTCATGTGCCTAGCTAATTTTAGATTCTAGTTTTAAGGAAGAAAGAGAGATAAGATATTTAGGGGGAAATAGAAGTTTCAGCTATAAAGATTAAAACATAAAGAAAGTACCAGTTAAATATCTAATATCTCAATTATTATTTTGGGTAGTAAATCAGAGTGGATAAGAGATTAAAGCCTTGGAGTTAGATCACCTGAATTTAAAGTTTGGGTCCATCTTTATTTGCATTAATGAACTTGGATAACTATTTAAACTTTCCAAGTCTCAGTTTCTTACCCATAAGTAGAGAATAATATTAGCATGTCTCTTTCAGAGTGCCATTGAGATGATTAACTATAAAGTGAAGTCGCTCAGTCATGTCTGACTCTTTGCGACCCCATGGACTGTAGCCTACCAGGCTCCTCTGTCCATAGGATTTTCCAGGCAAGAGTACTGGAGTGGGTTGCCATTTCCTTCTCCAGGGGATCTTCCTGACCCAGGGATTGAACCCAGGTCTTCCTCTTGCGGGCAGACGCTTTACTGTCTGAGCCACCAGGGAAGTTCCGATTAACTATAATGATGGACATAAAACTTGCTCACCTTTAGCACTCAATAAGTACTGATGATGATGACAGTGATATTAATGGGTAACAGCAGAAGTAATGATACTAGTAGTAGTATTATAATTATAGAAACATTTGTGATTATTATAATTAGTAGCAGAGAATGTTCTAGAAGCTTCATAGACTAGGAAGTACTGGAGAAAGACCAGGTTGGTCACATTGAATTTACAAAGCTAGAAAGGAAAGGGACTTCCCAGATGAGCATAATAATACATGAAGACCAGTACAAGATTAATCTGTAGTGATCAAACCTTCCATCAGTTCATCACAAAAGGATTTAAAGCACTTGGGAGACTAAAGTTTGTTGAATTCAGATATAAGCATTATCTAATGATTTAATTATTAATACAATTATGCCATTGCCGAAGGTTATCTGAGCTGCTACTTAGGAGAAGAAGGCTGAGCGCCGAAGAATTGATGCTTTTGAACTGTGGTGTTGGAGAAGACTCTTTAGAGTCCCTTGGACTGCAAGGAGACCCAACCAGTCCATTCTGAAGGAGATCAGCCCTGGGATTTCTTTGGAAGGAATGATTCTAAAGCTGAAACTCCAGCACTTTGGGCACCTCATGCGAAGAGTTGACTCATTGGAAAAGACTCTGATGCTGGGAGGGATTGGGGGCAAGAGGAGAAGGGGACGACAGAGGATGAGATGGCTGGATGGCATCACTGACTCAATGGACGTGAGTCTGACTGAACTCCGGGAGTTGGTGATGGACAGGGAGGCCTGGCGTGCTGCGATTCATGGGGTCACAAAGAGTCGGACATGACTGAGCGACTGATCTGATCTGATCTGATCTGAGTAAGACTACAGCTAAGTAAAATCCTTAGATATCACCTTTTATCACATGTTTACTTTGGATAATATAACAATAATTTCAATGCTACCAAAAAATCTAACAATCCTCACTGCTGGTAAACCATTGAAGTGAAAGTACGGTCATGATACCTATTTTGAATCCGGTATTTGAGAATGTATGTGTACATATGCATATCCCCAATCTTTTCTCCACAATGTGAGGAGCTTTGGGGATACCTTCAATTGTAATGATTTATTTTAGCCTAAAACAGTAAAATGTGCACCTGGGCGTGAATGCTTCATCTTCCCACCATTAGAAATCCCTTGAAAAATTCTACCCCATTAGAAAGCCTAATTTAAAATCAATATGCATGCATTTTCTTTCATCTTTAAAATATGAAAAAATAAGCTGTTTTTCAGTGATGAAGAACTAAACAGTAGCTTGAAATGTCACTTATTTGAATTTCATAAGTCAGTCTTTCCCTATACCTTTTTTTTTCTCCCTGTGCTGTCACTCAGAGAATTTCAGGCAAACAGTTGGGAACTAAGCAAAGTCCTATACAAGGTCTGAGTATTAATCACACAGGTTATTCAATCGATGTGACGTGATTACCATCAATTAATGTTATTTTTATCCCTTACTTTGTGCCAGGCACTCTTCTAATACCTTCACAGTTTCCCTCTCATCTAATCCTCATCAGAATTAGATGAGGTGAACTCTACGATTGTACCAATTTCAGAGCCAGAATAACTGAGACACAGAGAGAACAAGGACTTTGGCCAATGGCATGCAGGTGATAAATGGTGGAGATAGGATTACAACCCACCCAGCCTGCCTCTATGTAGCACACACCTAACCCCTGCATTACTCTGCCTCTCCTGCACATAGATCCACGTTCATGCCCCTGGGTAGAGAGAAAATTTTCCTTCCTTAGCTGAGAACTGTTTTATAACACTCTATTTCCACAAAGCTAATTGTTTTTTATGTGTCATCTGTGGTTCCATTTCTCAGTTCTACAAATTATGGGCTGAAAGTACTATATATATAGGCTATAGACAACATGTTGGTGAGCCCACATTCACACTACAGACTTCAGTTATATCCAGAGAAATGACACCATAACATATTTTGATTTTCTCACAAAAAAATCTACTTCAGTGTCTTAACACCTGCGTGAAACATAGTGAACTGTTTTCAAGGTAGAAGAGGAAAAATACTGTGCATGGAAAAATATTGGCTGCTCTGTGTGTGTGTGTGTGTGTGAAACTAGCTGGGTTACAAGATAAATGCTGCGTCTGATAAAAAGCTACGAGAGCCACACAAGCACCTAGCAGAGGGCACGCAGAGCTTCTTAAAAAATTCCTTGTTGTTTTAACAAACACACATCATCATAGCCCATTTTGACAGCCAAATAGTGCCACCACCAAGTCCAGATTAAAAAAAAAAAGCGCAATTGAATGTAAATGGGAAAACCCATTTAAAATATCATTCTAGATGTAGAATGAACATATACCACTCTAATCAAGATGGTAAGTAGATTTTCAGTCTCTCAAAACCTTTATGGAAAGAGGACTTGAGTGTAAATGAAAGGAACAGGGAGACATTTTTCATCAAAGGAAAAAAGAATTACATGTGCACGTACATACACATACTCTAGATAAAGACCACACTGACTTTATCGTCTAGTTCCCAATGCAAATTCATTCCTCAGTTTATCCAAGTGGACTGCTTGAGATTTATTATAAGGAAGGACGATGGGTATCTCCAAAGAATGGAATATTTTACAGTAATAGAGTAGTGTTGTATACGTTTAATTAATGCCAAATATCCCCTGAAAATAAAGAGAAGGTAGAACTTTCTCAAAAAGCAATCAACCTGGGAAAGGCTTTATAATTTGCCTTCATGCACATCTTCTCCAAATAGGCACCCAAGGTAGTTTTGGAAACATACCCCACTATATCACTATCCACTTAACTCTCAGTGGCTTCCGGTTGCTTTTAGAATGGAAACAATGCTTATGAGACTCTGTATATCCCTTCTCCCACCAACCATAAGGTTCCAATTCATGACTCCTCCACCTCACACTCCAAGCCCATCAGTCTTTTTTCAGTTGCTAAAAAAAAAACACGTGCTTTCTTCTACTTAAGGCCATTCATCAAGTCTTATCACAGCTGTTACCTCAGTACCTAGTTGAAAATACAATAACTGAGTGCATGCTGCTTCCTTTTTCTGCTACACTCTCTCCCCTTCCATTCTTTTTTAAATTGGAAGATAATTGCCTTACAAGGCTGTAGTGGACTTTGCTGTACATCAGTGTGAATCAGTCATAATTATATATATCTGCACCTCCATCCCCACCTTATCCCACCCCTCTAGGTCATCACAGAGCACCAGGCTAGGGTCCCTGTGCTATACAGCAGCTTCCCGCTAGTTATCTATTTTACACATGATCATGGATATATGTGAATGCTATTTTCTCAACCTGTCCTACCTTCTCCTTCCCCTTCTGTGTCCACTGGACCATTCTCTATGTCTGCATCTTCATTTCTTCTCTGTAATTAGGAGCATCAGTATTATTTTTCTATATCCCATATAGATGCATTAATATATGATATTTGTTTTTCTCTTTCTGACTTACTTTACTCTATATAACAGGATCTGGGTTCATCCACCTCACTGCCTCATTACAACTGACTCAAATTTATTCCTTTTTATGGCTGAATAATATTCCATTGTATGTGTGTGTGTGTGTGTGTGTATGTATATGTGTATATATATATATATACACCACAACTTCTTTATCCATTCATCTGCTGATGGACATCTAAGTTTCTTCCATGTCCTAGCTATTGTAAGTAGTGCTGCAATGACCCACGTCCTAGAGTAACGGGAATAAAAACAAAAATAAACAAATGAGACTTAATTAAACTTAAAAGCTTTTGCACAGCAAAGGAAAAAATAAAAAAAGGTTAAAAACAACCCTTAGAATGAGAGAAAATGATTGCAAATGAAGCAACGGACAAAGGATTAATTGACAAAATATATAAGGAGCTCATACAGCTCAATATCAGAAAAATGACCCAATTTAAAAAATGGGCAAAAGACCTAAACAGACATTTCTCCAAAGAAGACGTACAGATGGCCAACCACCACATTAATGATGCTCAACCTAGTTCATTATTAGAGAAATGCAAATCAAAACTATAATGAGGTATCACTTCACACCAATGAGAATGGCCATCAACAAGAAAACTATAAACAATTAATGCTGGAGAGGGTGTGAAGAAAAGGGAACCCTACTGCACTGTTGGTGGGAATGTAAATTGGTACAGCCACTATGGAGAATAGTACGGATATTCCTTAACAAACCAGCAATAAAACTACCATATGACGCAGCAACCCCACTACTGGACATAAACCCTGAGAAAACCACAATTCTAAAAGACACATGCATCCCAGTGTTCACTGCAGAACTATTTACAATAGCCAGGGCATGGAAGCAACCTAAATGTCCGCTTGCATTTTTAACTTAGGGAAGCCTTCTCTTAGTCTACCATCCAATAGTACCACATTCCTTTCTTCATGGCGCTGATCAAAAGTTGTAATTCCACATTTATTTCTGCAATAGTTTGATTAATACCCACTTACTTTGCTAAACTCTAACCTTCATGAGAAGAGCAGCCAAGCCTTTTTTTCCTCATCATGGTTTCCCCAGAGACTGATACAGCAGCTCTCACATTTAGCAACTCATAAATGTTTGTTGAATATATGAGTGAGTAAATTAATGAATAAATGAACAGCAAAAGAAAAATTCTAGGAAGAGTAAAGACCTCCAACATTTTTATAAAGTAACCCAAGTATCACATTCACGGTCAAATAAAGGAAGCAGATAGAACTCTATTGGTACCATTTATCATTACCACTGGCTAATGGTAAAATACTTGGAAGTATAGCACTTAAAATCTGCTGTACTATTTCTCTATTAATAGTTTCAAGTAAATTATATGCTTGCTACCTGTCTTTTCTGCACAGCATGTGGGATCTTAGTTTGCAGACCAGGCATTGAATCTGTGCCTCCTGCAGTAGAAGCACAGAGTTTGTTTTTGTTTAACTACTGGGCCATCAGTGAGGCCCCACATGTCTTATTAATGGTTGTATTTCTGATACTTTAACTTTGTGCTAAGGAAAAAATCTCATCTGTTTCCAGGAGGAACAGTATAGCTTCTGGGTCAAAGGAATTGGTTGAAAATTATTGGGACTCTACAAAAATACAAGAAAAACAATTTTTCCATTTTATTTTACTCTGAAAATATATAGCTGAATACTTGAAATGATGATTTCCAAGCAGTGCTTTAAAAATAGTGTCCTCAAGCAAATATATTGGTAGTAGCCCACCAGTCTCCTCTGTCCATGGGATTCTACAAGCATGAATACTGGAGTGGATTGCCATGCCCTTCTCCAGGCAACTCAGGTATTGAACCCAGGCCTCCGGCATTCCAGGCAGATTCTTTACCATCTGAGCCACCAGGGAAGCTAATAGCTTGCAGTTGCTGCTGCTAAGTCACTTCAGTCGTGTCCAATTCTGTGCGACCCCATAGACGGCAGCCCACCAGGCTCCCCCGTCCCTGGGATT
>NW_011495035.1:6055574-6073489 GCF_000754665.1 Bison bison bison | reverse complement strand
TTCCTCTTTATTTTGCATGCTTCTGTACTATTTATCTTTCTGGGAGAAACACAGATATTTGAAAAGGGCAGCCTTTATGTTAGTTATTGTCTCTTAGGCAGCCAAATTCCATAGCTACTTTGTGATAACAATATGGATATTACAAAAAAGGATGAAAAACCCCATAGCTTGCATTTGCCATATGTTGTCAAATGAATCATTTTTATTTCTTTCACAGGGTTTCTATGTCAACCATTAATTTAAATTAGAGTGAGCTTGTTATAAGGGTTTGCACCCTAAGAGCAAAATCTCATCTGAAGTGGTATTCTGACCTTTACAGAGTTCTTACTCAACTCAAACAAAAACCTGTTGGTACCTCAAGTTACAAGAATACGCACTTGCTGAAATTCTTAAATATGTCAGTGATATCCATTTTAATGTTGTAGGACATATTCCCTATGTTTTAAAAGATTGTGAGGTTCATAACCACTTAAGGGAAATTAGAAAATGATTTAGGACTTTGTAGTTTTCAAAAAGAAAAAGTATCAGGAACATACGATTGATTTCCTCTGTTTGCCATTTCTTCTTTATTCAGTTCAAAATTTTATTCCCACCCACTTTCCAGTCTTTTGAAAAGTCCATTCAACTTTCAACTCATAACTGTTTTTGTCTAATTTTTTTCTGAAAATACACTGCCTTGAGAGTTTTTCCAGAGATAAGAGAACACATTTTTAAAAGAAAAAGTCCTGAACTTTATAGTCTTTTAACTGATGAGATTTTTCTATTTTTTTATTTACTTATTTTTGGAAGTGCTGATGTTTGTTTGGCTATTCAAAGATGGGAAGAAATACAGAGTTTAGCTCCTAATTTAATTTAAAAAATGGAAAGTAGGTCAAAAATCATTGCACTGAAGCTGGTTCAAATAACTTCTAATGGGTAACATAGGGATGATTATTAATCTGCACGATTTTTGTACTTGCAGCTTTAGTATTTTGCCTACAATACATGTTCAGCAATAAGGGCAGTATCTGATAAACAGTAATTTTTGTGTTGTCTTGTAGAGTCAGGAAATGGATTATCGTTGTTGTACAAGCGTTGAGTTTAATTAAACAATCAATTATTCATTAAGGCCCTATTTAGGTTTAGCACTGCGCTGGGTGCTTTGGGGAAAAAAATAAGTACAAGGTAGTGCCTGTGCTTAAGTATGAAATATTGACTAAGGCACTCATGTTAACTAAGGGGAGAAAAAATGAGATATAAAGTTTTGACAAAAAATGAGGACTACAGTAATTATCAAAGGCTCCTAGGAGGAGTTGGGATATGATGTGGATAGTGAGGAATGCATGGGAAATTATTTTGCTGGGAACATGTTTCAAGGAAGGAGAGTAAAAGTTATTGGAAGCCTAAGTTTCACAATCATGCAGTGAGAAAACAACAAACATATGCTTACTGTTAAACGATATGGGGAAAACATCAACTTAGATAACTTAATAGTCTATTACATCTTTACATACATACAAATGAAATTCATTAAAGTATTTTAAAACTCTTAGTATCTGATAGGAGGGTCATTTTCTTCTCTATAATTTTAATAATAGCTCTTTTAAAGATTAGATTTATCTAAAGCCTGTTGTTACCAAATCTTTCAAAGTGTACATATATATTTTGTTTGTTTGTTTTGTTTTGTTTTGAAAACATACACTGGTGTTTCCTGGACATGCTTCATCTCTATTCATAACTTTACTTATCACAAATAAAACATCAATGCTTCAGCCAACAATAGTTACTTATAATGTTACCATTTTGGAATGATACTATAACAAAGAGAATCTAGGTCACACCCATTTAAAGCTCTTCCTCTTAGCATTTCACATAATCTATTTTTGCCATTATATCACTCATTTGTTTTTGCTTACTTAAAAGGTAAACATTTAATTGTTTCTAGGCTTGAACGTTTTAAAACTTGTGATTTTGAAGTAGTTTTCCACTTAGAGCAATGTTGTAGAGAGAGTACAGAGAGTTTCCATATGCTCCTCAGCCATGGTATCATTATCAACATTGAGAAATTAAGATGGTACACTTTTATGAATTAAACTATAAACATCATTTGGATCTCCCCACATTTTCCACTAATGCCTTCTTTTCTTGTTGCAGGATCCAATCCAGGTTATCACGTTCATTTACTCATTATATCCCCTTTGTCGTTGTTGTTCCATTGCTGAGTCATGTCAGACTCTTTGCAATGCTGTAGACCGCAGCAGGCTTCCTTCACTATCTCCCAGAATTTGCTCAAATTTTTATCCATTGATTCGGTGATGCTACCTAACCATCCCATTCTCTGATGCCCTCTGCTCATTCTGCCTTCAATCTTTCCCAGCATCACGGTCTTTTCCAAAGAGTTGGTTCTTTGCATCAGGTGGCCAAACTATTGGAGCTTCAGCATCAGTCTGAGCCACCAGGTAAGCCCCTTATATTGCCTTGGTCTCTCTCCTCTAATCTGAAATTTCTTTCATCTTTCCTTGTGTTTTCATAAATTTGACACTTTAAAAGAATACTAATTGGACATTTTGTAGAACAGCCTTTAATTTGGATCTGTCTAATACTTTCTCATGGTTAAGCTGAGGTTATGTAATTTTGGAAACAGTACTATCCGGTGCTCTTCTAATGACATCATATCAGAGAGTACGTAGTATCAAGTGAAGTTGCTCAGTCCTGGCCAAGTCTTTGCAACCCCATGGACTGTAGCCTACCAGGCTCCTTTATGACTAGGAATGTTAAGCTTGATCCTTTGGTTAAGATAGTTTCTCCAGAGTTTTCAATATAAAGTTACTATTTTTCTTTTTCTATATTCTCCCTTTTAGAAGTGATACATTAAGTCCATCTTATACTTAAGGGGAGGAAAATTATATAACATTTCCCAAAGAGAGAATTTCAATAAATCTGTGGACATATGTTAACACTATCACAGTGTTAATAAGTTCTTTGAGTATAACACACTGTAAGACTATATAACTATGCTGATTGTCCTTGAAATTTTTCCCACTAATTTTAGCTTTCACCAGTGGACCTTGCCTGCAGCAACAATTACTATCACAGTTTAAAGGTAGCTTTCCATTTCCCTCATTCTGTCTATATTCACTAACTAGAATAATTCTATAAGGAAGGTTTAACACATTTATTTATTTATTCAGTCAATCATGTAATTATAACAGTACAGATTTGTGAGTATTCATTTTATTCTTTGGGTTATATTCCAGTACTATAATTATTTAATTGGTTGTTTTATCACTCCAGCTTTGGCTACGGGAGAGTTTTCAAGTTGCTCCTGTGCCCATTTGACATGCTCCCATGCTCTTTTGTCTCTTCTCCTTCTTCCTCATTTTTAACACCTCCTCCATCTATGGCATCACAAGATGCATGAAGTTCATATCATATTTTCCCTGCTCAAGTGCTGAAATCAACAATCTCTGCAAGGAACCCTGATTTCTTTTATTGGAGGATAATTTCTAGAGACCAAGATCTGATCTCTGGGTGTGTTCGCTGCTACTGTGATGTTACTGCTGTGGAAATAAATGAAACCAGCCAAATGAGAATAAGTACTTTGGTGGTTCAGACAGTATCTGCCTGCGATGTAGGAGACCTGGGGTTCAATCCCTGGGTCAGGAAGATCCCCTGGAGAAGGGAATGGCAACCCACTCCAGTATTTTTGCCTGGAGAATCCCATGGACAGAGGAGCCTTATGGGCTATACAGTCTGTGGGTTTGCAGAAGAGTCAGACACAACTTAGCGACTAAACAACAATTAGGAATTATAAAGATTTTAACTTTGACAAGGCTATAGCAAAGCTTTTTTAAAAGTTTTATCTCTTAAAATAATTATTAGCACTTGGAGGTGTTTAACAACCTTAAAAAGAATTTATGATGTTTGTCATTCCTCCTAGAATATGGAAATATTAAATAAGAATATTCATGGAACATTTAAAATGAATACCCACAAATAATTCCTCATATTATTAATATTTACTGTACTACTGTTAACAAGTGAATCCAATGTTCTTCTTATAATTCAATTGGAATATCAAGAAAAAGACTATTTTGGAAAAACAAAGCTGGTGAGGTAACAAAAATACTTCTTTCTATTGGCACATTATCCATTTAAGCTTATAAATAAGGATATGGAAAATTTACATCATTAATATTACAAAAAAGTATGCTTTATTTTGGTAAAATAGGGAAACAATCTACGTAAACTATTTTAATTAAAACTACTTAACAGATATATTATGACATTAATAAATTCTTTATGAAAGTATTGTATGAATATAATACCCATGCTATATGTTATTTTTTTTTTACCCCTCAGTCTTCCCCAACCCCTCATTCAAATACAGATCTCCCTCAACTAACAATGGGGTTATATCCATACAAATTCATGCAAACTGAAAATAGAGATATATCTTAGAAAGAGTCCAGGCTCAATTCTAGATGACCCCTATAAAGCAAATACCTTAATAAACTGAGTCACACAATTTTTTTGGTTTCCCGAAACATATGAAAGTTATGTTTATGTGATTGTGTAACACAGACTATAAGGTAGCCTATTTCTGTGTAGCCTGTTGCTGTGTTTCAACCAATGCTGTGTGCAACAGCTTTATGTCAAAAATGTGCATACACTAAATAAAATGCTTTATTGCTAAAAAAAAAAAAAGGTTAACCCTCATTTGTACCTTCAGTGAGTCATTATCTTTTTGCTGGTGGAGGATCTTGCCTCCGTGTTGAAGGCTGCTGAGTGATGAGGGTGGCGGTTGCTAAAGGTTGAGGTGTCTGTGGCAATTTCTTGAAATAAGACAACAATGAAGTATGCAACATCAATGGACTCTTCCTTTCTCTTGAACATTTAGAGGCCATTATAGAGGTATTAACTGGTCTATTTCAAAATAATTGTATCTCCATGAATAGGGAGGTTCAAGCAGAGGACAGAATGAGGGGGAACAGCTCATTCATGAAGGCATCAGAACACATATAACACTTATAGATTAAGTCCCCCATCTTGTACAGGTATGTCTCATGGTGCCCCAAACAATTTCAGTAGTAACCTCAAAGATCACATAGCACCATGGAAAAAAAAAAAAAAAAAGTGAAAGTTAGTTGCACAGTTGTGTCTGACTCTGTGATCCCATGGACTTTAGCCTGCCCAGTTCCTCTGTCCATGGAATTCTCAAGGGTAGAGTACTGGAGTGGGTTGCCATTTTCTTCTCCAGGAGATCTTTCTTACCCAGGGATTGAGGTATCGAACCTGTGTGTCCTGCAATGCAGGCAGATTCTTTCCCAGCTGAGCCACCAAGGAAGACATATTATCATAACAAACTCAGTAATGATGTAAATTTTTAAATTTTGTGAGAATTACCAAAATGTGACACAGAGACATGAAGTGAGCAAATACTGTTGGGAAAATGGCACCAATTGACTTGTGAGATGAAGGGTTGCCACAAATTGTCAGTTTGTAAAAAGCACAAGTTATCTGGGGAGCACAATGAAGCAAAGAACAGTAAAACAAAGGCATGCTTCTTCTGTAAGTCAACATGCATTTAATATATCAAATTCACGAATATCATGGCTTAGACTAGCCTACCTTACACGTGCTCAGAACATGTACAGTAGCCTAAAGTTGGACACTAGCCTCTCACACAAAGACTATATTATAATAAAGTACAGAATGTCTATTGTAATTTATTGAAGACTGAACTAAAAGTAAAAAATAGAATAGCTATCTGGGCCCAGAAAGTTAGTAAGTGTATTTGTTGCTTATACCCTTGTGAGCACATGGCTGACTGGGAGCAGTGGCCTGCCACTCAGGATCATGAGAGAGTACCATTACTATATTTTGTGAGCCTGGGAAAATATTCAAATTCAAAATTTGAAGTAGGGTTTCTACTTATTGCATATCACTATAACATCCCCTTCATGAATTACAGCCTTGTTGTGGAGAAGAGGTTTGCATGACTCAATGAAACTATGAGCCATGCTATGCAGGGCCACCTGAGACAAACGGGTCATAGTGAAGAGTTCTGACAAAACATGGTCCACTGGAAGAAGGAATGCAAACCGCTCCAGTATTCTTGCTGTAAGAATCCCATGATCAGTATGGAAAGGCAAAAAGATAGACACCCGAAAATGAGCCTCCCAAGGTCAGAAGCTGTCCAATATACTACTGGGGAAGAGTGAAGGGCAGTTACTATTAGCTCCAGAAACAATGAAGTAGCTGGGCCAAAATGAAAATGATATTCAGTTGTGGATGTGTCTGGTAGTGAAAATAAAGTTCAATGCTGTAAAGAACAATATTGCATAGGAACCTGGAATGTTAGGTCCATGAATCAAGGTAAATTGGATGTGAGCAACCAGGAGATGGCAAGAGTGAACATCAACATCTTAAGAATCAGTGAACTAAAATGGATGGGAATGGGTGAATTTAATTCACATGACCGTTATATCTGCTACTGTGGGCAAGAATCCCTTAGAAGGAATGGAGTAGCCCCAGTAGTCAACAAGAGTCCAAAATGCAGTACTCGGGTGCAATCTCAAAAATGATGGAATGATTTTGTTTCTTTTCCAAGCCAAACCATTCAACCTAACAGTAACCCAACTCCACTGTATAACTGTGCTTATTTCATATGCTAGTAACATTATGCTCAAAATTCTTCAAGCTAGGCTTCAGCAGTATGTGAACTGGGAACTTCCTAATGTACAAGCTGGATTTAGAAAAGGCAGAAGAACCAGAAATCAAATTGCCAACATTCATTGGCTCATAGAGAAAGAAAGGGGATTCCAGAAAAACATCTACTTTTGCTTCACAGACTGTGCTAAAACGCTTGACTGTGTAGATCACAACAAACTGTGGAAAATTCTTAAAGAGATGGGAGTTCCAGACCACCTTACCTGAGAAACCTGTATGCAGGTCAAGAAGCAAGAGTTAGAACTGGACATGGAACAACAGACTGGTTCCAAACTGGGAAAGTAGTACAACAAGGCTGTATATTGTCACCCTGCTTATTTAACTTCAATGCAGAGTACATCATTCTGGCTGAATGAATTCAAACTAGAATTCAAACTAGAATTCAAACTAGAATCAAGACTGCTGGTGAAAATATCAACAACCTCAGATAGGCAGATGATACCACCCTAATGGCAGAAAGTGAAGAGGAACTAAAGAGTCTAATGAGGCTAATTATCCTCCTAATGAGGATAAAAGAGGAGAGGGAAAATGGTGGCTTAAAACTCAACATTCAAAAAACTAAGATCATGGCATCCAATCCCATCACTTCATGGCAAATAGAGGGGGTAAAAGTGGAAGCAGTGGCAGATTTTGTTTTCTTGAGCTCAAAAAACCACTGCAGACAGTGACTACAGCCATAAAATTAAAAGACGCTTGCTCCTTGGAAGGAACGCTGTGATAAATTTAGACAGCATATTAAAATGCAGAGACATCACTTTGCCAACAAATATTTGTATAGTCAAAGCTGTGGTTTCTCCAGTAGTCATGGATGGATGTGAGAGTTGTACCATAAAGAAGACTGAGTGCTGAAGAATTGAGGCTTTCAAATTGTGGTGCTAGAGAAGACTCTGGGGAGTCTCTTGGACTGCAAGGAGATCAAACCAGTCAATCCTCAAGGAAATCAACCCTAAATATACACTGGGAGGACTGATGTTGAAGCTGAAGCTCAAATACTTTGGCCACATACTGTAAAGAGCTGACTCATTGGAAAAGACCTTGATTCTGGGAAATATTGAAAGCAAAAGGAGAAAGGGGAGGCAGAGGATTAGATGGTTAGATAGCATCACCGATTCAATGGACATGAATCTGAGCAAACTCCAGGAGATAGCGAAGGACAGAGGAGCCCAGCATGCTGTAGTTCACGGGATTGCAAAGAGTCAGACACCAGACACCACTTAGAGACTGAATAACAATATCACATCACCTGTAAAGTTGAAATATCATAAGTTGAAACACTGTAAATCAGGGACTATTTGTAATTACAAATCTCATGTGTTTCAATGACAGGTAGACCTTTATCATACTAATACTTGAAGACAGATATTATTTTTGATTGTCTAAATAATGAAGTCAATTGAGAAAAACTGAAATCCCTACTTAAAAATAGTTTCAAATCCATGTTTCAGCTCTAACTGTGCTCCCTTAACTGGATTATCTAACCTCTATGAACCTTCATTTAACTTTTCTATATATATATATAAGGATCCTCATATCTAACTTACAGGTAGGGAGTATAAAATTGGCATAATCAGTGTTATTTTAATGTTATTTGGCTTCTCTGACGCTCAGATGGTAAAAAATCTGTCTGCCAAATGGGAGAACTGGATTTGATCCCTTTGTCGGGAAGATCTCCTGGAGAAGGGAATGACCACCCAGTTCACTATTCTTGCCTGGAGAATTCCATGGACAGAGGAGCTTGGCAGTCTATAGTCCATGGCTTCACAATGAGTCAGACACAACTGAGTGACTAGCACTTAATGTTATTAGGGGATTTGATTCTGGTCTTCATTTTAAAAATCCTGTGGCAGCCACAAACATCAGGAACAGTAACTGATTAATAAAAGATACTGTAAATGTTGCAAGTCTGCCATATAAATTAATGGTGTTGTACTAACAATGGTGAAAAAAAGATAAATCTAAACCCACGATTAAGTGAGGTCCAGTTGGATAGCCTATCAGTGTTATCCAAAGTGACAGACTGCTTTTCTGAAGGTTTACTGAAATACAGCAAATCAAGATGGATACAAAGTTTTTTTTATAAAGACCAGGAAAAGATTATGAGATTTTTCAGGATGTAAGACTATATTTCTAGTTATGAAAATATAATGTTTCTTGTTAATATTAAGAGCAAGAATTAATAAGAATACTAATGAAAAAATATTGAGAGATTATTATCCATTTTATCATAAAGGAGACAGTTTGATACAGTAGATAATAATTGAGTTTTGAAATAAGAAGGAAGAATGTATCATTCAAGTCCAAATCTCCACTGATTAACAGAAAACAGCCACACCTCATCATTAATATAGGACTAATAAAATTTCTCCTTCAGAGTTGTTGTGATGTAAGACATATAGATGAAGAGGTTAGCATGCAGTTTGGTACCTAAAAAGCCCTCAGCCCATGATTACAGTTCCTAGGATGACAATGTCTTCTGCTTTTATGAGCATTCCTACCAAAAATGTAAGCAGAAATTTTGATATGTATCCATTATGCATTCAATAAATGTATTCATTAATTCATTCATCACAATCTTTGAGGCACTCGGGCCAACAATATGAAGGAAATCAGCATGTGTGACCACAATGCAAAGCAAGAGATCAATTACTAATGAAGAGATAGTTGCAACAGTGTGAGAAAAGGAGAGTGTTAAAATAAGTATCACTGAAGCAACAGAATTTGATTGATCATAGAAGATATATATGGGTCCTAAAATTTCAGAAGGTTTTAGAGAGAAATAGATGGTGGAAACTAGAGTAAATTCCATGTACAACCCAAAGTTCTGAGCCTCATGTGAGCCAGTCTTCAAGCAAATAAACTCTAGTCATAATGAGAAAATAATTCCAGTTCTCTAATTGTCTCTCAAAGAACATCAAAGGGACTCAATTTAAAACCTACTCTGCCATCCTTTTCATTTCTTTATGTTTTACCCCCTTCTGCTTCCCCTGAAGCATCCCTTCATGTTTCTCCTTCTCTACATAGCATCAAAATATACTTCATCCCAAGAGGTCTTTCCTTTTTCATTTCCTTTGCTGTATTTCTCTTTATTCTTACCCCCTGTAGAAGTTACTCTTGACACAATTCAAATTCCCTACTCTGATTTTCCCTCCACTGATTAGTATGATCTGCATAAAAAGGTCCAAGAACTAGGGCAGGGGCTCTTTTTCCAAGGGATTCAAGGAGAGAACTGCATTTCAGTATAATTGGGTTTCTCTTTATATGCTATGCATTTATTTTATGCATTTAGAAACATCATTCTGAGAAGTAATCCACAGGTTTCTTTAGATTGCCAAAGAAGTTTGTGGCACAAAACAAGTTTTAAAACCCTTAAAACTAGGGAGGAGGAGGAGGAGCAATGACAGCAAATATTTATTCAGTTGAATTTTTGTCCCTATTTCACTTGAAAGGACCTGCAGTTTTGCAGGAGACAGTGAGCAGTCTACGTGGCCAAAACTTATGAGGAGGCACAGGAAGGAAAGGGAGATGAGACATTGATTTCCACGAGAACAGAAACAAAAATGACACACAAAACAGCCACTATCCTGTGTACAAATAGTAGCAGCCTTTTCACAAAAACACAAATGGCGCATCCCCTCTATTTTCCGTTCTATCCTCTCTTAGATTACCCGGCTTCTCCTCTCATTAGTGTTCCCTAAATGATCCATAGTCTAAATCTAGCAACGCAATATGCAAACTTACTATAAATTCTGATTTCAAAGCAGATTAGTTGCTTCGCCAAATTAAACAGAAATCAGCTGTCACAGTTCAAATATTTCACAGCAGGTACCCAGCCATCTAATTCGCATCCTGTGTCCCCTTATACCCTCCATACCTCTCCTAATACTTTAACTAGAAATCTTCAAGGAAGTAGATTTCTGAAAGACATTCCTGTCAGCTCTTAGTGTTGTTGAAAAATCAACCCACCTGCCACCAGCTGTGTGACAGTTTCTATAGTGTTGCCAGGCCCATAACAGCTCAGAGTATATGTGAATATATTATTTTTGACAGGTTCCTCTCCCAATTAAGGACCACACAAAACTCTCCATTCACAGTCCCAATAGTTCTATCCCTTGAGAAGCTAAGGAGTTTTACACCTAGGAAAAAACAAAATCTGTAGGTTTTCAGGGGGATCGGGGAAGGGACACAAATCAGTGGGCAGCTCATTCTTTAACATTAGTGGGTCAGTCTTCAGGGGCAGTGCTGGCTGCCAATTTGCAGGATGTTAGTCACCTTCTGCCATCAGTTCCATGACAATAGCAAAACTCTCCCACAATACCCAAACTTTTGCTTCTGTGAAAGTGGCAGAATCCCAATTATTCTCACAAATAGAAGACTCAGAACTGACTGAACCACATTTTAAGTTTTTCTCTTGAGGACAGATTGAATATGGCAGCTTCTTTCAAGTAATGACCACTTGAAAGATCAAACTATTGCACGAAAATGCATAGATAACATGAATTTAAACTCGTCCTCTTGGTGGTTTACAGTCAATGGTGAATAAGAACTGATTTTCTTTTGCAGTTTAACTCCCTTGAACTTCAAAATTTACAACTAATATTATTGGTGAGAGACTTATACTAGCTGACATGAATTCCATTACCAATAATAAAAAATTCAGAAAATGTATTGAGTGCATAGTACATATCAAGCATTGCACACATATGAACCCATTTAATTTTCATCAAAATCCTTTTATTTGAATACCAAGATGATCATTTTGAAGAGGAGGAAACTGAGAACATAAACGACCAGATGAAGCTAGTACTAGGCAGAGTCTGGATTTGAGTGCAGGCAGTCTGAATCCAGAGGCCAACTGCAAGTTTTCTTCTCATGCAGGGCTCCACATATAAAAAGGCCCCATACTTAAGTTAAGGTTCTTTTCTAACTGTCTTGAGATTATTAATAATTTTTGGATAAGGAGCTATGCATTTTCATGTTGCACTTCACCTTATATAGCTGGTCCTGAGCATACAATTAACCTGGATGCTACATGGCCTATATTTTACCACCTAGTTCAGAGAAAGTCCAGCAAACTCCGCTTTATCCTTACCCACTGCTCAGAGTTCTTACTTGTCCTTATCTTAACTGAAATCTGGTTCTCAGTAGAAAACATCAGTCTTTTGGAAGGTTACCTCTCACGTGATGGCCAGTGTTTTGTTTACCATCTACCCACTATGTGCGTGAGGGTTAGGAGGGTCTGTTTACTTCGTGCTTCTCATTTCCACTTCTAGAGCATTTCTTTCAGCTTCTTGTAAAGTAACTCCTACTTCCTTGATTACCAAACTATTCATTACACTGCTCTTCCCCCTTCTCATTTGTGATTATTTTTAAAGCCTCTGGTTCATTCTCCATTTGTTGACCTGATTCTTTGGAACCAGGCCAAAGCGTCTTTAACATCACAGCACCTTCAACATCCATACATAAACCATGCTTTCACTACCTGCTCTCTCACATCCTTGACCTCTAAGTCTCTGATATCAATTCAGCCGTATTCTGCAAAGGTTATACCTAGGAATTTGTTATTACCAGAAATGGGACCACTTAATCATAAGTTCGTATTTGTTATATTTTTGCTACTGCCATCAGCCGTTCCAGTTGAATTACTTACTCTTTTGATCTTAATTCTTGACTCTGTAGGATCTTTTCATCTTCTATCCTCTGCTTTTCCTTATGCCGCAACATTTATCTTTATTAATGTCTTCCCTTACTCATTGATATCACAGACCACTATTTCTATACTTATATCAGTACCCAAACTCCACAGCACTTCTACTTTTCTCATCACAGCAATCTGGCAAAATGTCATGTAAATTAATCCTGAGCTATGTTTTCCCTATGTCTGCATTTTAAAATCCAAGCTTTACTGGATATAGACCCATACTAGATAGCTTTGAATCAGATGTACACATGATTACCGATTTCCAATAGGCCATCAGCCCCACCAGGCAATTCAATTCACCAAAAATTTTCCAGTATATCTGCTCTCAAGTCAAGTTCACTAGTGATACTGCTTAAGAAAAGAATTATAAGCAAGTGATTTATAAAGGAGTGATGAAAGCAGGATAGGAAAGGATGAGAAGTGAGGCAAAAGGCTTGGGTTCTGCTGAATTTCAGCCTCAGTCTCAAATCACAAGGACTCTGGAACACAAATGACACTACAGAGTTGGACTACTTGAGGCAGAGACAAGAAATTCAGGCTTTTGTATCGGTATAGGCTCCTTGTCATCTCATTCATTAGCCCTTCATTCCCTGGAGGTAGGGAAAAACCTCCTAGGCATTTCCTGGCAAGATGTTTACATACAACCAGGGGCAATTCCCAGAAGAATATATGACTTGCTTGCAGCTGACCTTAACAGCATCTGGGTGATGAATTCACTGTGGAGTACAAGACATTTGAGTGGGAGAACCATTATCATCAACTCCATTCATTTTTGCAATCTCTACTATAATTCAGTTCAGTTCAGTCGCTCAGTCGTGTCCGACTCTGCAACCCAATGGACTGCAGCACACCAGGCCTCCCTGTGCATCACCAACTCCCGGAGTTTACTCAAACTCATGTCCATTGAGTGGGTGATGCCATCCAACCATCTCATCCTCTGTCGGCCCCTTCTCCTCCCACCTTCAATCTTTCCCAGCATCAGGGTCTTTTCAAATGAGTCAGTTCTTCGTATCAAGTGCCCAAGGTATTGGAGCTTGAGCTTCAGCATCAGTCATTCCAATGAACACCCAGGACTGATCTCCTTTAGGATGGACTGGTTGGATCTCCTTGCAGTCTAAGGGACTCTCAGAAGTCTTCTCTAACACCACAGTTCAAAAGCATCAGTTCTTTGGGCCTCAGCTTTCTTTATAGTCCAACTCTCACATCCATACATGACTACTGGAAAAACTATAGCTTTGACTAGATGGACCTTTAATGGCAAAATCATGTCTCTGCTTTTCAATATGCTGTCTAGGTTGGTCAGAACTTTTCTTCCAAGGAGCAAGTGTCTTTTAATTTCATGGCTGCAATCACCATCTGCAGTGATTTTGGAGCCCAAAATAAAGTCTGTCACTGTTTCCACTGTTTCCCCATGTATTTCCCATGAAGTGATGGGACCAGATGCCATGATCTTAGTTTTCTGAGTTGAGCTTTAAGCCAACTTTTTCACTCTCCTCTTTCACTTTCACCAAGAGGCTCTTTAGTTCTTCTTCCCTTTCGGCCATAAGTGTGGTGTTATCTACATATCTGAGGTTATTGATATTTTTCCCGGCAATCTTGATTCCAGCTTGTGCTCCATCCAGCCCAGTGTTTCTCATGATGTACTCTGCATATAAGTTAAGTAAGCAGGGTGACAATATACAGCCTTGACATACTCCTTTCCCGATTTGGAAACAGTCTGTTGTTTCAAGTCAAGTTCTAACTGTTGCTGCTTGACCTGCAGACAGATTTCTCAAAAGGCAGGTCAGGTGGTCTAGTATTCCCACCTCTTTAAGAATTTTCCACAGTTTGTTGTGATCCACACAGTCAAAGGTTTTGGCATAGTCAATAAAGCAGAAGTAGATGATTTTATGGAACTCTCTTGCTTTTTTGTTGATCCAGAAGATGTTGGCAATTTGATCTCTGGTTCCTCTGCCTTTTCTAAATCCAGCTTGAGCATCTGGAAGTTCACGGTATACGTACTGTTCAAGTCTAGCTTGGAGAATTTTGAGCATTACTTTGGTAGCCTGTGAGATGAGTGCAATTGTGCGGTAGTTTGAGCATTCTTTGGCATTGCCTTTCTTTGGGATTGGAATGAAAACTGACCTTTTCCAGTCCTGTGATCACTGCTGAGTTTTCCAAATTGGCTGGCATATTGAGTGCAGCACTTTCACAGCATCATCTTTCAGAATTTGGAATAGCTCCACTGGAATTCCATCACCTCCACTGGCTTTGTTCATAGTGATGCTTCCTAAGGCCCACTTGACTTCACATTCCAGGATGTTTGGCTCTGGGTGAGTGATCACACCATCTTGGTTATCTGGGTCATGAAGATCTTTTTTGTACAGTTCTTCTGTGTATTCTTACCTCCCTCTTCTTAAGTCTTCTGCTTCTGTTAGGTCAATACCATTTCTGTCCTTTATTGTGACCATCTTTGCATGAAATGTTCCTTTGACATCTCTACTTTTCTGAAGATATCTCTAGTCTTTCCCACTCTGTTGTTTTCCCCTATTTCTTTGCACTGATCAATGAGGAAGGCTTTCTTATCTCTCCTTGCTATTCTTTAGAACTCTGCATTCAAATGGGTATATCTTTCCTTTTCTCCTTTGCCTTTCACTTATATAGGCTATATATAAGGCCTACTCAGACAACCCTTTGCCTTTTTCCATTTCTTTTTCTTGAGGATAGTCTTGATCCCTACCTCCTGTACAATGTCATGAACTTCCATCCTTAGTTCTTCAGGCACTCTATCAGATCGAATCCCTTGAATCTATTTCTCACTTCCACTGTATAACTGTAAGGGATTTGATTTAGGTCATATCTGAATTGTCTAGTGGTTTTCCCTACTTTCTTCAATTTAAGTCTGAATTAGGCATAAGGAGTTCATGATCTGAGCCACAGTCAGCTCCTGGTCTTGTTTTTGCTGACTGTGTAGAACTTCTCTATCTTTGGCTGTGAAGAATATTATCAATCTGGTTTCAGTATTGACCACCTCGTCATGTCCATGTGTAGAGTCTTCTCTTGTGTTGTTGGAAGAGGGTGTTTTCTATAAACAGTGCATTCTCTTGGTAAAACTCTATTAGCCTTTGCCCTGATTCATTCTGTACTCCAAGGCCAAATTTGCCTGTTACTCCAGGTATTTCCTGACTTCCTATTTTTGTACTCCAGTCCCCTATAATGAAAAGGACATCTTTTGGGGGTGTTAGTTCTAGAAGGTCTTGTAGGTCTTCATACAACCATTCAACTTCAGCTTCTTCAGCATTACTGGTCGGGGCATAGACTTGGATGACTGTGATATTGAAAGTTTTACCTTGGAAACAAACAGATAATTCTGTTGTTTTTGAGATTGCATTCAAGAACTGCATTTCAGACTCTTGTTGACTATGATGGCTACTCCATTTCTTCTAAGGGATTCTTGCCCACAGTAGTAGATATAATGGTCATCTGAGTTAAATGAGTTAAACCCATTCCAGTCCATTTTAGTTTGCTGATTCCTAAAATGTTGATGTTCACTCTTCCCATCTCCTGTTTGACCACTTCCAATTTGCCTTGATTCATGGACCTAACATTCCAGGTTCCTATGCAGTATTGCTGTTTACATCATCAGACTTAACTTCCATCACCAGTCATACACAACTGGGTGCTGTTTTTGCTTTATGGGGTCACAAAAGGTTGGACACGACTGAGCGACTGAACTGAACTGAACTGTCTCTTCAGTCTTTCTGGAGTTATTTCTCCACTCTTCTTCAGTAGCCTACTGGGTACCTACTGACCTGGGGAGTTCATCTTTCAGTATCCTATCTCTCTTTGCCTTTTCATACTGTTTATGGAGTTCTCAAGGCAAGAATAATGAAGTGGTTTGCCATTCCCTTCTCCAGTGGGCCATGTTTTGTCAGAACTCTCCACCATGACCTAGCTGTCTTGGGTAGCCCTACATGGCATGGCTCATAGTTTCATTGAGTTAGACAAGGCTGTGGTCCACATGATCAGATTGGTTAGTTTTCTGTGATTGTGGTTTTCAGTCTGTCTGCCCTCTGATGGAGAAGGATAAGAGGCTTATGGAAGCTTCCTGATGGGAGAGACTGAATGGGGGAAGACTGGGTCTTGTTCTGATGGGTGGGGCCAAGCTCAGTAAATCTTTAATCCAATTTTCTGTTGATGGGTGGAGCAGTGGCCCCTCCCTGTTATGTACCTGGGGCCAAACTATGGTGAAGGTAATGAAGATAATGGCGACCTCCTTTAAAAGGTCCCATGCAAGCACTGCTACACTCAGTGCCCCTGACCCTGGAGCAGGCCACAGCCAACCCACGCCTCCACCAGAGACTCCTGCACACCCACGGGCAAGCCTGGCTCAGTCTCTTGTGGAGCCACTGCTCCTTTCTCCTGGGTCCTGGTGTACACAAGGTGTACATGGGGTCTCAAAGTGTCAGACATGACTGAAGTTACTTAGCATGGATGCATGCACAATCCAAAGCTGGTATCACTGAAGACTCAGCTACTATAATTACTTAAACATTTTTCTATCTTCCTCCTGCCTATCAACCTACTTGAATCCCCACTATCTAAGGCATTTTCCTTTGTTTACATACTCTCTCAGAATGGTGTTACTCAACTCCAGAGATCTTATTTTTTACATTATGTGCTTAATATTATCTGTTCAAACAAGCTGAAAGCTCCATGAGGACAAGCACTATTTTGATCACCAATATTATCCTTCTTGGTATAAAAGAGTAGTACACATAGATTCCTAGATGAATGAATGAATGAATGAAAACAGCTATCACTTCTATAGAAACTACTGTGTGCCACAGACTATTTCAAATGCTTTATGCATAACTTTATTTATTAATATTTTCCATAGCAATCAGTGAACTGTATGCTAATACTAGTCATTCCACTGAAGTTAAAGAAATTAACATTCAGACAACTAGTAGGAAGATCTGAGATTTTAATCTAAGTAATTAATGCTCTTATCTTTTACATTATAGGGCATTATGTTGCCTTTCAAATGAATGATGAAATAAATAAAGGACTAATGCATGTATAACTACACATATACATACTATTACTATGTAATGAAGAGCTTTTGAGGCTCTCTGAGTAAACTGCCATTTGTTTAACCTGTTCAGTTCAGTTCAGTTCAGTTGCTCAGTCGTGTCCGACTCTTTGTGATCCCATGTATCGCAGCACGCCAGGCCTCCCTGTCCATCACCAACTCCCAGAGTTCACTCAAACTCACGTCCATCGAGTCAGTGATGCCATCCAGCCATCTCATCCTCTGTTGTCCCCTTCTCCTCTTGCGCCCAATCTCCCCCAGAATCAGAGTCTTTTCCAATGAGTCAATTCTTTGCATGAGGTGGCCACAGTACTGGAGTTTCAGCTTTAGCATCATTCCTTCCAAAGAAATCCCAGGGCTGATCTCCTTCAGAATGGACTGGTTGGATCTCCTTGCAGTCCAAGGGACTCTCAAGAATCTTCTCCAACACCA
>NW_011495035.1:6047616-6054876 GCF_000754665.1 Bison bison bison | reverse complement strand
TTTTTCTGGAACTCTCTTGCTTTTTTGATGATCCAGCAGATGTTGGCAATTTGGTCTCTGGTTCCTCTGCCTTTTCTAAAACCAGCTTGAACATCAGAAGTTCACGGTTCACGTATTGCTGAAGCCTGGCTTGGAGAATTTTGAGCATTACTTTACTAGGATGTGAGATGAGTGCAACTGTGCGGTAGTTTGAGTATTCTTTGGCATTGCCTTTCTTTGGGATTGGAATGAAAACTGACCTTTTCCAGTCCTGTGGCCACTGCTGAGTTTTCCAAATTTGCTGGCATATTGAGTGCAGCACTTTCACAGCATCATCTTTCCGGATTTGAAATGGCTCAACTGGAATTCCATCACCTCCACTAGTTTGTTCATAGTGATGCTTTCTAAGGCCCACTTAACTTCACATTCCAGGATGTCTGCCTCTAGGTGAGTGATCACACCATCATGATTATCTGGATCATGAAGATCTTTTTTGTACAGTTCTTCTGTGTATTCTTGCCACCTCTTCTTAATGTCTTCTGCTTCTGTTAGGTCCATACCATTTCTGTCCTGTATCAAGCCCATCTTTGCATGAAATGTTCCCTTGGTAGCTCTAATTTTCTTGAAGAGATCTCTAGTCTTTCCCATTCTGTTGTTTTCCTCTATTTCTTTGCATTGATCAGTGAGGAAGGCTTTCTTATCTCTTCTCGCTATTCTTTGAAACTCTGCATTCAGATGCTTATATCTTTCCTTTTGTCCTTTGCTTTTTGCTTCTCTTCTTTTCACAGCTATTTGTAAGGCCTCCCCAGACAGCCATTTTGATTTTTTGCATTTCTTTAACCTGTATTCTTAACCAAATATCAGTTATCACTCAGTTTATAGCCACACTTCATCTCTAAAGTGTTTGCTCATTATACTAAATTGAAAAGACCAAATAACTATAGTTATTTTCCCAAATACTCAGAACTAAGTGAGTGAAGTCGCTCAGTGATGTCCGACTCTTTGCGATCCCATGGACTGTAGCCTACCAGGCTTCTCCATCCATGGGATTCTCCAGGCAAGAATACTGGAGTGGGTTACCATTTCCTTCTCCAGATTCAGAACTAAAGCACTCAGAAAATTTAACCAGGCTAACCTCATCACAAGTCACCCATCACATAGTTTATGAGTTACTAACAGACACAGTTCTGTTACTGGGCCCTCCCTAGGCAGTGTCTACAGTGCTAGCAAAGCATTAAAGGAAATGTACCGGTCTCACACAGTACATTTATCACTTTAAACATAACTTGAAACATAGAGTACCTCAACAATGGAAGGGAATATAATGTTAATAGGGTTTTTTTTTTTTTTTTTAAATATAGTGATAGTTTGAAACAATTTGGTCTTTTAAGAATCCAGATGGGAAATTAATAGTTGCTCAGGTTTGGAAGTAAACTTCAAGGTTATTCTGCCCAAATCTTTCATGACATCTGTCCCACTCAGAGAATTTTACTTACTATTTTTCTTTCCTATAAAGATTCTCATTAATGAGTTTAATATTATTTTTAAGCTTAAGACTAGAAATTGAGAGCTGGCTGCTTAAAAACAAAGCTGGATAAAAGATTTGTTTTGTCACATGTCTTTTTTAAATAAAATGATCCAAGATGTCTTTAGTCATCATCAGAATGTAGTTTGAGCCTTCATGTGTGTGAGAGAACATTTCCCTCAATTTATTGTAATTTCTGTGATTTATGCACAACAGTGATGGAAACAGCTTGGTGTAGGTTTCCAAAGCACAGTGTGGGAGGCCCTGTGTGTGCACAATTCCTTGTTATTTGTTAATAGGATTTGTCCACATACCTTCTGCCCAATCTGTCCAGTGCTTTGAAATATTGCAGCTGCTTTTCATTTCCCGTTAAATCTGATTGGCAGCAATATCAGAGCTGTAGTTCAACCTGGAAACAGAAGCATGACTCCAAGCAATAATACACAGGGTGGCAAAATAGTCATTAATGCCACCACAAAGTGAACATTTTCCATCCCTGGCTACTATCTGGGGGCTTTAGTTACAGTGCTAGGCCCATTTCTAAAGTAGGATGTTCCATTTGTACTGGATGCTGGTTTATAACATGGATGACTCCATCACGGTGGTTCTTAACTGGGAGTGATTTTGCTTCCCACAGGACATTTAGCAATGTCTGTCTCAATGGTCCCAATTGAGGAGTGATGCCCATCACATGCGTGGAAGGCCAGAGATGCAGCTAAAAATCCCATAATGCACCTGAAAGTCTTCCATGACAAAGAATTATACTGTACATAATTTCAGTACTGCTGAGGTTTAGAGTCCTGTTCAAGGTATTCCAAACCAAACTAAAAGCTATAAACAATAATTTCCCTTCTTTACTGCCATTTAGGATACAAACAGCAATGCTTACTAGGGAACAAGCACTTTTAAATGCATGGGAACTGACTTGGTACTATACTTCTGTATCGGCAATATTTATGAATTCATTTATTGCTATGCATTTTGACCAGGATAACAAGAACCACAGGCACTTCCTGGTGTCCAGTGGCAAAGACTCTGTGCTCCCAGTGCAAAGCCGGGGTTTGGTCCCTGGTCAGGGAACTAGAACCCACAAGCCACAACTAACAGTTTGCATGCCACAACTAAAGATCCCACATGCTGCAACTAACACTCAATGCAGACAAATAAATAAATGTTTAAAAATAAGTACCAACAATCAGGAGAAAGGAAAATGAAAATTCTTAGAAATTTTATAGCTTGGAGGGACTTTTCAAGTCCAGGCTTTACAAACTCTGTTCCTTACACAATTAGTTCTGTAAGACATATCCCATGATATGTCTTATAGGCATCCAGGTCCAATGACACAGAGAAATGTTGGTTTAAACAGAGTGAAATATGTTTTGATTACACATGACCATTCTAAGAGCCTTGATTGCTCACAGGCACCATGGCTCTTCAGAGGTGACTATAGTAAAAATATATATATTTAAACTCATTGGACCATGAAATCTTTTACTTCTGTAATATCTATTAACATGGCTGAAACAAATGATCTAGTCCAACCAGCATGTTCCTATAAATAAAGAAGTATGGTACAATACAATAAGTATTGTACAATTGTATGGTACCATACTTCTTGTAGCATACTTGTACCATACATATTGTATTGTACCATCAAAGAAGTATGGTACAATACAATAACCCCAATACCTGGGCTTATTTGTCCAGGGTTACTGACCAAGTTAGAGACAAAGAAAAGATCACATCAAAGACTACCTCACACAGTCCATTCTTTCTTCCACTATACAATGTTTCTTTATACAGCTGTTTTAAAATATGATTTAATTATATCATAGCACCATAGTACATAGTGCTTGGAGTAAACATTACTTTACACAGAGGGGGCTTTCCCTGGTGGCTCAGCATGTAAAGAATCCACTTGCAATGCAGGAGACCCAGGTTCAGTTCCTGGGTTGGGAAGATCCCTGGAGAAGGGAATGGCTACCCACTCCAGTATTCTTGCCTAGAGAATTCTATGGATAGAGGATCCCGGAGGGCAACAGTCCATAGTGTTGCAAAGAGTCAGACATGACTAAGCAACTAATACTTTCACTATACAGAGTATTTTCAAATTCATGATCCTGTTTAATTCTCACAACTCAGATCAAGTTATTTTTTCCCCTTCTTTTCTTCCCTTCTTCATCTTCATCATCGTCTTTCCTCTCATCATCACTACTGCCACTTCTTGAATATAAACCACTAGTTCACCATGAGGTTAAGGCCTTGTTACCCCAACACTGAAAACAAGCTGTGGCTCACTGGAGCCACTTATTGTTCATTGAATTAATGGATGACCCATTTTACAGAGAAAAAAGAGTAAGGCTAACTTACAGTGGAAGTATCCCTGATGCTTCAGACAGTAAAGAATCTACCTGCAATGTAGGAGACCCAGGTTCAATCCCTGGGTCAGGAAGGTCTCCTGGAGAAGGAAATGGCTACCCACTCCAGTATTCTTGCCTGGAGAATTCCATGGAGAGAGGAGCCTGGTGGGCTACAGTCCATGGGGTTGCAAAGAGTCAGACACGACTGAGCGACTAACATTTTCACACATTATTTTTAAGAAACATGTTATTTTCATATGTCTTTTGACCATGTACATTTCCTTTTTATAAAAATGTCTATTCAGTTTAGGTACCATTTAAAAATTTTGGTTTTGTTTTTGTGTTTGATGTTAAGCTGTATGAGCTATTTATATATATTGGATATTAATCCTTTACTGATCATATCGTTTGTAAATATTTTCTCTCATTCAGTTGGTTATCTTCTCCTTTTGTCAGTGATTTCCTTTGCTATGCAAAAGTTTTTAAGTTTAATTAGGCCCCATTTATTTATTTTTGTTTTTATTTCCTTTGCTTTAGGAGACAAATACACACACACAAAAAAGAAAACTGCTGCAATTTATATCGAAGACTGTTCTATGTTTTTCTCTGTCTTTTATGGTATCTGGTCTTACATTTAGGTCTATAATCCACTTTAAGTTTCTTTTTATATATGGTGCTAGAGAGAGCTCTAATTTTCTTCTTTCATATGTAGGTGTCCAGTTTTCCCTGTACCACATATTGAAGAGATTGTCTTCTCTCCATTGTATATTCTTACTTCCTTTGTCATAGATTAAGTACCCTTAAGTGCATGGGTTTACTTTTGGGCTCTTTATTCTGCTCCATTGCTCTATGTATCTGTCTTTTTGTGCCAATATCATACTGTTTTGATTAATGCAGTTTTGGAAGTAATGGAGCATAATTACTCCTGCTCTGTCCTCTTTCTTTTAGAAGATTTCAATCTTTTTCAAGACTGTCTGGATATTTGGGTCTTTTGAGTTTCAGTACAAATTTTTAAAGTATTTGTTATAGTTCTGTAGAAAATGCAATTGGTATTTTGATAGGGATTGCCCTGAATCTGTAGATTGCCTTGGGTAGTATGAACATTTTAGCAATATTAATTTTCCCAGTCTAAGAACACAGTATGTCTTTCAATCTGTTTGTGTTGTCTTCAATTTCTTTCATCAGTGTCTTGCAAAAGAGAACCACAATGAGATATCACTTTATACTTGTCAGAGTCACAATCATCAAAAAGAACACAAATAATAAATGTTGCTGAGAATGTAGAGAAAAAGGAACCCTTGTACATTGTTGGTGTGAATGTAAACTGATGTGGTCACTGTGGAAAACAGTATAGAGGTTTTGTCCTGGGTCTATATCCCCAAAACAGTAATTAGAACAATACATGCAGACTAATATTTGTAGTAATTTTATTTACAATTGACAACGTATGGAAGCAGTCAAAGTGTCCATCAACAGGTAAATGGATAAATAGGATGATACACACACACACACACAACGGAATACTACTAAGACATAAAAAAGAACAAACCTTTTCCATTTGCAGCAACATGAATGGCCATGGAAGGCATTATGCTAAGTAAAATAAGTCAGGCAGAGAAAGACAAATCTTATATGTTATCACTTATATAGGAAGTCTAAAAATACAATAACCTAGTGGATATAACCCAAAAAAGTGGACTCACAAATATAGAGAACAACCTAGTGGTTACCTATGGGGAGAAGGAAAAGAGGAGGGCAATATAAGTGTAGAGGAGTAAGAGACACAAACTATTATGTATAAAAAAGCTACAAGGATATATTGTACAACACAGGGAATGTAACCAACATTTCATAATAACTATAAATGGAGTCTAACCTTCAAAATTTGAGAATCACTATATTGTACATCTGTAATATACAAGACCTTTTAGAACTACCATCCAAAAAAGATGTCCTTTTCATTATAGGAGACTGGAATGAAAAAGTAGGAAGTCAAGAAACACCTGGAGTAACAGGCAAATTTGGCCTTGGAATATGGAATGAAGCAAGGCAAAGGCTAATACAGTTTTGCCAAGAGAATGCACTGGTCATAACAAACACCCTCTTCCAGCAACTCAAGAGAAGACTCTACATGGACATCACCAGATGGTCAACACCGAAATCAGATTGATTATATTCTTTGCAGCCAAAGATGGAGAAGCTCTATAGAGTCAGCAAAAACAAGACCAGGAGCTGACTGTGGCTCAGATCATGAACTCCTTATTGCCAAATTCAGACTTAAATTGAAGAAAGTAGGGAAAACCACTAGACCATTCAGGTATGACCTAAATCAAATCACTTATGATTATACAGTAGAAGTGAGAAATAGATTTAAGGGACTAGATCTGATAGATAGAGTACCTGATGAACTATGGATGGAGGTTCATGACATTGTACAGGAGACAGGGATCAAGACCATCCCTATGGAAAAGAAATGCAAAAAAGCAAAATGTCTGTCTGGAAAGGCCTTACAAATAGCTGTGAAAACAGAAGCGAAAAGCAAAGGAGAAAAGGAAAGCTATAAGCATGAATGCAGAGTTCCAAAGAATAGCAAGAAGAGATAAGAAAGCTTTCCTCAGCGATCAATGCAAAGAAATAGAGGAAAACAACAGAATGGGAAAGACTAGAGATCTCTTCAAGAAAATTAGAGATACCAAGGGAAGATTTCATGCAAAGATGGGCTCGATAAAGAACAGAATGGAATGGACCTAACAGAAGCAGAAGATATTAAGAAGAGGTGGCAGAATACACAGAAGAACTGTACAAAAAAGAGCTTCACAACCCAGATAATCACGACGGTGTGATCAGTCAGCTAGAGCCAGACATCCTGGAATGTGAAGTCAAAGTGAAAGTGAAAGTGAAGTTGCTCAGTTGTGTCTGACTCTTTTCGACCCCATGGACTGTGGCCTACCAGGCTCCTCTTTCCATGGGATTCTCCAGGCAAGAATACTGGAGTCAAGTGGACCTTAAAAAGCATCACTACGAACAAAGCTAGTGGAGGTGATGGAATTCCAGTTGAGCTATTTCAAATCCTGAAAGATGATCCTGTGAAAGTGATGCACTCAATCTACCAGCAAATTGGGAAAACTCAGCAGTGGCCACAGGACTGGAAAAGGTCAGTTTTCATTTCAATCCCAAAGAAAGGAAATGCCAAAGAATGCTCAAACTACCGCACAATTGTACTCATCTCACATGCTAGTAAAGAATTGCTCAAAATTCTCCAGGCCAGGCTTTAGCAATACATGAACTGTGAACTTCCAGATGTTCAAGCTGGTTTTAGAAAAGGCAGAGGAACCAGAGACCAAATTGCCAACATGCACTGGATCATGGAAAAAGCAAGAGAGTTCCAGAAAAGCA
>NW_011495035.1:6044846-6047180 GCF_000754665.1 Bison bison bison | reverse complement strand
TGAAATTAAAAGACACTTACTCCTTGGAAGGAAAGTTATGACCAACCTAGATAGCATATTGAAAAGCAGAGACATTACTTTGCCAACAAAGGTCCGTCTAGTCAAGGCTATGGTTTTTCCTGTGGTCATGTATGGATGTGAGAGTTGGACTGTGAAGAAAGCTGAACACTGCAGAACTGATGTTTTTGAACTGTGGTGTTGGAGAAGACTCTTGATAGTCCCTTGGACTGTAAGGAGATCCAACTAGTCCATTCTAAAGGAGATCAGTCCTGGGTGTTCTTTCGAAGGACTGATACTAAAGCTGAAACTCCAATATTTTGGCCACCTCATACGAAGAGTTGACTCATTGGAAAAGACTCTGATGCTGGGAGGGATTGGGGGCAGGATGCAAAGGGGACAACAGAGGATGACATGGCTGGATGGCATCACCAACTTGATGGACATGAGTCTGAGTGAACTCCGGGAGTTGGTGATGGACAGGGAGGCCTGGCGTGCTGCAATTCATGGGGTCGCAAGGAATCAGACATGATGAGTGACTGCACTGAACTGAACTGAACATATAATAATGTATGGCAACTATATTTAAATTAAAATAATAAATAGTAAAAATCACTTAGTTTGCTGAAGGCCCTATGCTAGTCAATTTTTCATTTATCATTTCTTTGAATTAGTAACAAGTAGCAGCAACAACAAGAGATAAAGCAAAACTGACAGAGGAAAGGGAAAAAAATTCACATTCTTTAGGAAAGCATCTAAGAGAAACTACAGAATAAGTGAAAGAAAATTGCAGTAGTCTATTTTTTTCTTGCTTTTGTGCATTAAGGGAATGTGTAGAGGAAAGCTGGACTTATTTTATATTTCAGCATATTGTCTTACATTCATTTGGTTTTATGCAAAAGGCCAATGATTTTGCTAGGGAAAATTTCTCAGTGGAGCTACAAGAAGGGACAGAATAATGAGCAATGAACTTTTCATGACTATCTGGTTAAACTAACTGGAATTAAACACTTCAGTAGTTTCATTTCAGTTTTATTTTTTTTTCTTGTGGTCATGGAGTCTAGTCAACTTGGTGTTTAACTCATAATTCTCAAAAAACAAAATTAAGTAGCTGCTGCTGCTGAGTCACTTCAATCATGTCCGACTCTGTGCAACCCCATAGATGGCAGCCCACCAGGCTCCCCTGTCCCTGGGATTCTCCAGGCAAGAACACTGGAGTAGGCTGCCATTTCCTTCTCCAATGCATGAAAGTGAAAAGAGAAAGTGAAGTCGCTCAGTCGTGTCCGACCCTCAGCGACCCCATGGACTGCAGCCTACGAGGCTCCTCTGTCCATGGGATTTTCCAGGCAAGAGTACTGGAGTGGAGTGCCATTGCCTTCTCCGAAACAAAGTAGAACTCACCCCAAAAGTAAAGAGATGAAAGATCATCTTTAATGATGAATTCCCTAAGCTAAAGCTTCTCCACTAACATGGAGACCAACATTGCAGAGAATTGTCTTAACACATTATTGACCAGGGGATTTTTCCAGAAATGAACACCTGTGGCCAGTGATTTATTATGTAAGTGAATATTGAATGTCGCCAATGACCTTTGAGTAACAAAAGGTGTATTAATGAAAGCACTTGTTACTAGGAAGCAACATTTAACAGTGGGATATGTTACCAATTTCCTTGGAGGAGGAAATGGCAACACACTGCAGTATTCTTGCATGGAGAATCCCATGGACAGAGGAGACTGATGAGCTACAACAGTCCATGGGGTCACAAAGGGTCAGAGATGACTGAGCGACTAACATTTTCACACATTATTTTTAAGAAACATATTATTTTCATATGCCTTTTGACCATGTACATTTCCTTTTTAGGAAAAAAGTCTATTCAGTTAAGGTACCATTTTAATTTTTTTTTTTTTTTTTTTTGCTCAGTCGTGTTCGACTCTTTGTGACCCCATGGACTGCAGGCTACCAGGATCCTCTTCCATGGGATTTTCCAGGCAAGAGTATTGGAGTGGGTTGCCATTTCCAATTTAAAGGTAGGCAAACCTAAAAGGGCATTATAACCACAAATAAGATAAAATCAGCTTTGAATTAGTTCATTTCTAGACTTGAGACTAATGATTTTAATATCCAGTTATAGTCATGTTTCCACTGTTTCCCCATCTATTTGCCATGAAGTAATGGGACCAAATGCCACGATCTTAGTTTTCTGAATGTTGAGCTTTAAGCCAACTTTTTCACTCTCCACTTTCACTTTCATCAAGAGGCTTTTTAGTTTCTCTTCACTTTCTGCCATAAGGGTGGTGTCATCTGCATATCTGAGGTTATTGATATTTCTCCC
>NW_011495035.1:6016922-6044307 GCF_000754665.1 Bison bison bison | reverse complement strand
AAAGGAGGTTAGTCCTGGGTGTTCATTGGAAGGACTGATGTTGAAGCTGAAATTCTAATACTTTGGCCACCTGATGTGAAGAGCTGACTCATTTGAAAAGACCCTGATGCTGGGAAAGATTAAGGGCAGGAGGAGAAGGGGATGACGGAGGATGAGATGGTTGGATGGCATCACCTACTCAATGGACATGTGTTTGGGTAAACTCTGGGATTTGGTGAGGGACAGGGAGGCCTGGCATACTGGGTTCATGGGGTCTCAAAGAGTCAGACACAACTGAACGACTGAACTGAACTGATAGTCATATGTTTAGAAAAATGTTAAATGAGCCTGAAGCGCACATAAAGCTAAACTGAAAGGTTGCCACAAGATATTTGTTTATTGACAAGTCTATTAGCCCGTCACTCATTCATGTATCAGTATGCACATACTATGCGGAAAGTACCAAGCTCAGTGCTATGGAGGATTAAAGATAAAGACTATGATCTTAAGGAAGCCATGCACTAGAGAATCAGATATTAAAAAAGATAATCCCACCCATATGTGCACAAAATTGGATTTAAAAAATGCTCATTGTAGTTTCACATTTTAAAAAAATTCAGGGAACATAAAGGTTCATTAAAAGAGAAACAGCTAAAATAATATAAATTATTCACTATGTGTAATAACCGCAGCAAGTAGCTCACAAAACAATCCCAAGATTCAGAATTTGAGTCAATAAAGCAAGTTGCTGAATAAACATAGCCACATAATTACTATATATTTAGGGTATATAACATGTATAGGAATGGTTAGGGGAAAGTTCTGAAAAGACATAAATGAAATGAAAACAGTGGTTCCCTCTAGGTACTAGAGGGAGAACTAGAGGAGATGGTCATAAAAATTATAGTTTTACTGGAACTAGAAGAGATGGTCATAAAAACCATAGTTCAGATTTTATAATGAGAATATGTTTGCTGCTGCTGCTAAGTCACTTCAGTCGTGTCCGACTCTGTGCGACCCCATAGATGGCAGCCCACCAGGCTCCCCTGTCCCTGGGATTCTCCAGGCAAGAACACTGGAGTGGGTTGCCATTTCCTTCTCCAATGCATGAAAGTGAAAAGTGAAAGGGAAGTTGCTCAGTCGTGTCTGACCCTCGCGACCCCATGGACTGCAGCCTACGAGGCTCCTCTGTCCATGGGATTTTCCAGGCAAGAATACTGGAGTGGGGTGCCATTGTGCTTATCAAAGAATGTAAACAGAGAGATATAGGTATAGGTTTATGTTAATGTGATCAATACCACAAAGAAAATCACATAAAGTGATTTAAAATTTTTTAATGAGTGAAATGGTTTCTTCCAGGAGAAATTATGCAACATTCTGTTTAAGAGAAGCCAAAGCTTCTTAGTTATAAGAAATCAGAGGTGGACACAAAGTAGTGCTATAATGCACAAAAATTAACTAAAAATGGCTGCCAAGCTTTTGGAGGGAAGGAAAGAGGGATGAAGATGCAGAGCACAGGGGATTTTTAGGGCAGTGAAACTATTCTGTATGAATTAGAATGGTGGACACATAATATTATGCATTTGGTAAAATTAAAAGAATTATTCAAGCCAAACAGTGAACCCAACTTTTTCCAATGGACTTTAGTTAGTAACTACGCATCCATACTGGGTATTTCAATTTTAACCAATTCACCACATCACTGCAAGATATTAATAACAGAAGAAACTGTGGAGATGTTGTGGAGAGGAGTAGGAAGTATAAGGAAATTCTCTATTTTATGTTCTCAGTATACTTGCTCAGTCGTATCCAACTCTTTGAGACCCCATGGACCGCAGCACTGGCTTTCCTGTCTATCACCAACTCCTGGAGCCTACTCAAACTCATGTCCATCGCATCGGTGATGCCATCCACCATCTCATCCTCTGTACTCCCCTTCTCCCACCTTCAATCTTTCCTAGCATCAGCATTTTATGTTCTATTTTTCTATAAAACTTAAAATAGTCTAAGAAATAAAGCCTATTTTAATTTTAAAATGTTATAGTACAGCAGTGCATAAAGAACAAGAACATAAATAGAATAATTGATGCTTTGGGTGGGAGCCTTAGCCAGTGGTTATATGATATCCATGACATGAGTTAACAAACACACAGAGCTCTAATGTGACTGATACACAGAACATTCAGTGTTTTATCTATTTATTTGCTTATTTGTTTAGCTGATTTATCTGTTTGCTTAGTTTGTAATTTTTGATATGTCTTAAAGAAGTAGAATTGCACAAGGAAGACAAAGAATCAAAAATATTGCAAGGAAAGAAAAGAGCTAGATTGATGACATTCATATGTGAAGAAGAGTCCTTTCTGGGACTGGAATAGAATCTGGAGTGATTTGAGAGCAGGTTTATGTTAAATAGACTGGAAATGAAACAAGAACACTAAGATGAGATTAGACTTCTAAGGTGTTTGGGTATGAAAATCAACATTTTTTTTTTTCCCTAAGACAATGACCTACTTACTTCTGTGCTTCTGGAAGATTGATGAGAATGAGCAGAGATGTAGAGAGGCCAGGAAAGGGATAGAAAATATGTATCAAATGTTATGGTTTGGGAATTAAAATGAGTGGGTTCAAATTTTGGTTCTGATATTTTCTAGCTATGTATGTAACCATAAGACACACATCTTAAATATTTTCAATCTTAATCTCCTCATAAATAATAATATTTGTAAATACAGTACTGTTAAATAGGTTTGTTGGTGGTATTAGCTGAGATAATATGTACTAAAATTGAGATAATATATTCAAAACTACCCAATACAGAATCTTATACACAGTAAAGGTTCTAGAAACTTAGGAGTTTTTCTGTTACAATACTCAATATAATTGTTGTTGTGTTAGAGACCTAAGAACAGATAGAGACAAAAAAAGGAATTTGGGGCAATGGAAAGAGAAAAAGTATGACAGTGACTCAGCTTGAGTTACTTGAAGAATAGAGATATTAATGACAAATAGGAAAAAAAAAAAAAAGGATGGGAGAAGTTTGGACAAAGAATTTGATTACAGACATAGAACTTAAAATTTTTTCAAAATATACAAAGAGCTCATACAACTCAACAACAAAAATACAACTTTTGAAAAGTGCGCAGAAGACCGAAATAGAACATTTCTCCAAAGAAGACATATAGATGGCCAATAGCCACATGAAAAAATATTCAATGTCACTAATTATTAAAGAAGTATAAATCAAAATGATAAAAAGTCAGAATAGCCATCGTTAAAATGTCCACAAATGATAAATGCTGGACAGAGTGTGGAGAAAAGGGAACCTTTGTACACTGTTGCTGGAAATGTAAGCTGGGACAGCCATTATGGAAAACAGTATGGGGGGGTTCCTCCAAAAACTAAAAATAGAGTTGTCATGTGATCTAGCAATCCCACTGCTGGGAAAATATCCAGACCAAACTATAATTCAAAAAAATACACGCACCTCTGTGTTCATAGCAGCACCATTCACAAAAGATAAACCATGGAAGCAACCTCAATGTCCATCAACAGATGAATGAATGAACTTAGAGATTATCATATTAAGTGAAGTAAGTCATAAAGAGAATGACAAATACCATATGATATCACATATATGTTCAATCTAAAATATGACACAAAAGAACCTATCTATAAAACAGAGACAGATTTACAGACATAGAGAAGAGATTGCCAAGGGGAAATGGGGGGAGGGATGGAGTGGGAATTTAGGGTTAGCAGATGTAAGGCAACATGTATAGCATGGATAAACAACAAGCTCCTACTAAATAGCACAGGGAACTGTATTCAATATTTCATGATAAACCATAATGCAAAAGACTATATATGTGTATAACTGAATCACTTTGCTGGATAGCAGAAATTAACGGGCCATTATAAATCACTATATTTCAATTAAAGAAAGAAATATTCATCCCAGACCCAAATGAAATCATACAGTAGAAAGCAACGTGAGAGGGTAAAATAAACAAACAAAAAAAAACCTTTAGAGTTTAGAGTTTACGGGCAGGAGACTATATGTGACACTGAGATATTTTTAACTGATTCACAGGAAGTAGGCATTAAGGGTGCAGGGAAAACATGCAGGATAATGCCAGTGATGAAGGCAGAAGGCTGCAGAGGAACACTGTACTCAATAGAAACCACTCATAATTTGCAACCGGTGGGAAAGGAACAGGAAGGTAAGAGTGGATTCCACAAAGGCCCTGAGGAATTCTCTCTGAAAACCAGTATGCTTCTACTGGCCTACTTATCTCTTTATGTTTTATCTCACACACATCCTCCACACAAACACCCTCAAGGCATATCTCAGTTTGCATCAGTTCAGTCGCTCAGTCGTGTCCTACTCTTTGTGACCCCATTAACCTAAGCAGGCGAGGCTTCCCTGTCCATCACCAAATCCCGGGGCCTGCTCAAACTCATGTACAACGAGTTGGTGATACCATCCAACTATCTCATTCTCTGTCATCCCCTTCTCTTCCTGCCTTCAATCTTCCCCAGCATCAGGGTCTTTTACAATGAGTCAGCTCTTCGCATCAGGTGGCCAAAGTATTGGAATTTCAGCTTCAGCATCAGTCCTTCCAGTGAATATTCAGGACTGATTTCCTTTAGAATTGACTGGTTGGATCTCCTTGCCATCCAAGGGACTCTCAAGAGTCTTCTCCAAGAACCACAGTTCAAAAACATCAATTCTTTGGCATTCAGCTTTCTTTATAGTTCAACTCTCACATCCATACATAACTACTGGAAAAACCACAGCTTTGACTAGACGGACCTTTGTTGGCAAAATAATGTCTCTGCTTTTTAATATGCTGTCCAGGTTGGTCATAGCTTTTCTTACAAGGAACAAGCATCTTTTAATTTCATGGCTACAGTCACCATTTGCAGTGATTTTGGAGCCCAAGAAAATAAAATCTCTCACTATTTTCATTGTTTATCCACCTATTTGCCATGAAGTTATGGGACTAGATGCCATTATCTTTGTTTTTTGAATGTTGAGTTTTAAGCTAGGTTTTTCACTCTTCTCTTTCACTTCCATCAAGAGACTCTTTAGTTCCTCATCACTTTCTGCCATATGTGTGGTGTCATCTGCATATCTGAGATTATTGTTCTTTTTTCCAGCAATCCTGATTCCAGCTTGTGCATCCAGCCTGGCATTTCACATGATGTACTCTGCATATAAGTTAAATAAGAAGAGTGACAACCTACAGCCTTAATGTACTCCTTTCCCTATTTGGAACCAGTCTGTTGTTCCATGTTTATTTCTAGCTGTTGCTTCTTGACCTGCATACAGATTTCTCAGGAAGCAAGTCAGGTGGTCTGGTATTCCCAACGCTTTAAGAATTTTCCACAGTTTGCTGTGATCCACACAGTCAAAAGCTTTGGTGTAATCAATAAAGGAGAAGTAGATGCTTTTCTGGAATTCTCTTGCTTCTTCTATGACACAGCGGATGTTGGCAATTTGATCTCTGGTTCCTCTGCCTTTTCTAAATCCAGCTTGAACATCTGGAAGTTCATGGTTCATGTACTGTTCAAGCCTGGCTTGGAGAATTTTGAGCATTACTTTTCTAGCATGTGAGATGAGTGCAATCATGCGGTAGTTTGAACATTCTTTGGCTTTGCCTTTCCTTGGGATTGGAAAGAAAACTGACCTTTTCCATCCTGTGGCCACTGCTGAGTTTTCCAAATTTGCTGGCATATTGAGTGCAACACTTTAACAGCATCATCCTTTAGGACTTGAAATAGCTAAGATGGCATTCCATCACCTCCACTAGCTTTCTTCCTAATGATGCTTCCTAAGGCCCACTTGACTTCACATTCCACGATGTCTGGCTCTAGGTGAGTGATCACACCATCATGGTTATCTGGATCGTGAAGATCTTTTTTGGATAATTCTTCTGTGTATTCTTGCCACCTCTTCTTAATATCTTCTGCTTCTGTTAGGTCCATACCATTTCTGTCCTTTATTGTGCCCATCTTTGCATGAAATGATCCCTTGGTATCTCTACTTTTCTTGAAGAGATCTCTAGTTGTTCCCATTCTATTGTTTTCCTTTATTTCTTTGCATTGATCACTGAGGAAGGCTTTCTTATCTCTTCTTGCTATTCTTTGGAACTCTGCATTCAAATGGTATATCTTTCCCTTTCTCCTTTGCCTTTCACTTCTCTTCTTTTCTCAGCTATTTGTAAGGGTTCCTCAGACAACCCTTTTGCTTTTTCGCATTTCTTTTTCTTGAGGATGGTCTTGATCACTTCCTCCTGTACGATGTCAGGAACGTCTGTCCGTAGATCTTTAGGCACTGTGTCTATCAGATCTAATCCATTGAATCTATTTGTCACTTCCACTTCAGTTTGCATGGGCTGCTATAAATAAGAATATCATCGAGTGAGTGGTTTAAACAACATTTATTCTCATTGCTATGGAAACCCAGATCAAGGGAAATCACAATAGGTTTTGTTCTGAGGCCTCCTCTTGGCTTATAGGTTGCCACCAATTCAGCCGATGCTTATAAGATCTCTTTATGTCCTTGTGTAGAGAGGGAGAAAGAAAAAGAAAGGGAGAGGGAACTAGGGAGGGAGCCAGGGACGGAAGGAGAGAGAGTCAGGAGTTATCTCATATATTAGAAATAAAAGTATATATTCTTAATATGCTACACTAAAAATATGAATATTTATAATAGGGATGTAATGACATACTGTGGGAAATGATAAAAGTGATGTTGAAAAGTGAATATATTTTTTGACAATTTGTCTCTTATCATAAAAATTGACCTTTGTCATGTCCATTACTATTTTTTCACTTCATTCTTTTAATTATTAAACCAATAGACCATTGCCTATTTTTTATAATAATTTTAAAACCACCACTTCGACATTAATTTTGCTCACTGGCACACTATACTGCTAATTATTTCATTCAATGCATAATATTTTACCACTGTTATAGAAAGACCAAATTGAATTACAGATATGTAATTGCTATCCTGTATTGATATGTAAATGCTATCCTGTATTGCTCATTTATCATATATTTTATTATTCTACTAATTACAGCACCAGCACTGATCATGTTCAGGGTAAAGGTGAGGGTTACTAAGGCGTTAGTATTAGTTTCTAGGAACTTTAAATTTAAGTGATTCACTCTTTTCCCTAAAGCAATCTCATCATTTCTCCATCAGACTCAAATTATATCTTATGGTTTTATTCAGTGACTAATTAATGCCATTTTCCAGAACAAATCTCTGACAGGGTTGAGAATAAAAGCCTAATTTACAATACAAAAACAATGGACCATGTGGTCATGGTCAGTGACTTTTACTCAAAAGTCAATGCCATCTAATTACAATGCTTGGAAAGTCACACAAGGGATCAATGCCAACTTATTCTGTTCAAGTTCTCCCCATTAACAATCCAAATGTCCAAGAGTAGGACTGTCATCCTCCTAAGAAAGAACTCAGAAGGCAACAAACAACACGAAAGCAATAATGACCATAGGGCTTACCACAGCGCTGGGCACAAAGTAATTGTTCAATAAATGCTAGCAGATAACACTAAGAGTACTATACTACCAGATTTAGTAATGTTCTTGGTTAAAGTTCAGAGAATAAACAACATAAAAAATTAAAAGGGCTCCAACATATAAAGTATTTGATATGTAAATTTCTATGAATGTCACAAAAACATCCTTAGCTTATTTCCTGGAAAACAGTATGCGTCTCATTCATTTCCTGAATGAGGGTAGGAATCAGTGCTCTTCAGAACAAAGTGTGTATGTGAGCAAAGGAGGAGGCAAGAAATTACTGCAAGAGTTGTCCTTTCATAGTCCTTTATAATTACCATGCTAGCAACTCTAACTTGGGTAAGCTAAACCCCAATAACTGTCACAGGGATCAAACAAATCTGCACCTTGACAGTTTTGCAAGTCTGACAGAATCAGGGCAGCTCCTTAAGAGTCAAAACATAATAATCATTAAATAAAAATGTGGAAAAATGCCAAAATAGGACTTACTTTTACTCTGTCTTTCCCTACAGGATATATTAAGCCAAAATTGCTGGCAGGGGAATGTGGTATTTTTTATGATAAGTCCTGAGATTCTTTATTAAATGCCCATAACACAATAAATATCATTCTTAGTTTGAAAAATATTTAAACTCCATAGATTATTATTAGTCTTTCTTGGCGGCATTGTAATTAGAGGAACACATTTTTAAAAATTACATCTCTATAAGATTATTTTCTTGTCATCCCTTCACTAGATTTGCTCTGACTAAAGTTTCATCTTTCTCTCTATATAACTTTTTGTGTGTGGGGAGCACACCTCATGGCATACAGGATCTTAGTTCCCCCATCAGGGATCAAACCCATACCCTCTGCAGTGGAAGCACAGTCTTAACCACTGGACCACCAGGGAAATCTCAATAACCATTTTAACTTTCCATTTTCCAAGCATCCTTAAAAGTGTATTTCTGCAATATCCTGGAGGAAATGCTATTCTAATTGCATTTTTAAATTATTACACATGTGTGTGCTGAGTAGGACTTTCAGTTAATGTCTCTGCCTATTAGGTAATTTTACCTTGAAGTTTGAAATAATTTGTTATTAAACATTGTTTAAATAATCCCAAGACAACAATGTAGCCATTAATATGTCTAGCGATGATTATTTATTCATGCATAATGTCTCTCATGTATGAGTTAATGTTACAATAAACCAGGCACTAACTCAATGTTAAATCCGAGATCTAATTCTGCTGCTGTTGACCACCGTTAAAAGCAATTTTGAAAATTTTAATTCAGCTTTATGTGGCTAAAACCAAATTGAGATTATATACAGAATTATATTAACTCTAATGGGAATTATAGGCTTTCGGTCTTGATATATGTTATTAAGCTACAAGTATGAAACTTCACAGGTACCAAAACCTATAATTTTCTACTCTTTAGCCACAGAGCCATCCATTCCCCCTATTTTAAAAAAATATAATGTGGTAGGGGAGGGATGGAATGGGAGATTGGGGTTAGCAGATGTAAGCTATTATATATAGAACTGATAAACAAGGTCCTACTGTGTAGCAAAAGAAACTATATTTGATATCCTGTGATAAGCAACAGTGTAAAAGAATATGAAAAAATAATGTATATATATGTGTATGTATAACTGAATCACTTGGCTGAATAGCAGAAATTAACATAACACTGTAAATCAATTATTTCAATTCAGTTCAGTTGCTCAGTCATGTTCAACTCTTTGCAACCCCATGGACAGCACCCCAGGCATCCCTGTCCATCACCAATTCCAAGTGTACTCAAACTCAGGTCCATTGAGTCAGTGATGCCATCCAACCATCTCATCCTCTGTAATCCCCTTCTCCTCCCACCTTCAATCTTTCCCTGTTGTTCCACGTCCTGTTCTAACTGTTGCTTCTTGACCTGCATACAGATTTCTCAGGAGGCAGATGAGGTGGTCTGGTATTCCCATCTCTTGAAGATTTTACAAAGTTTGTTATGATCCACACAGTCAAAGGCTTTGGCTTTCATGCCTTCTACTCCAGAATACAATTGAATTAATAAGAAATCATAATGATTATAGTATATCCATGCAATACTAATTTATATAAATTTAATTGCTCATTCAAACATCTCATCACTATAATCTATGACACTTTTGAAGTCTTTTTGAAAATCAAATATTATATGTATGTGTGTGTATATATATATATATATATTAGATATATAGTAGATACATATATATTTTTTCCCTATTCCTTAGCAGCCCTCAGCTTTTAAAAATAATGTGACATTTGGCCTAGGAAGAAGTAAAGGCAGGGACTGTTTTATTTTGTGATCAGTTTCTTTGTCAGGAATTTCTTTATTCCCTTCTGCTTCCCTCCTCACCACTCCCCTCCATCTCTCTCTCTCCCTCTCTCCCTGCCCCCTTCTCTCTTACTGTGGAAGAGGCACTGAAATTAGAGGGACTGTGCATCTAACTATATGCCACAGCCACCTTAAATTTTTTCAAGAGTTTCTCTCTATGTATCTGTGCGGTAAGACACACCAGCCCAAAACCTTTCTCACTTCTGAACATATAGTATTTTATATATCTTGGAACTTGATTAGCAATTCAATTTTAAGATTTTGAATGTTTTCCATGGAAGCTCTTATTACATACATTCATCTTTTTCCTAAGGAAACTCAACTTCTACAAATTCTTTTTCCTTCTGTTTCAAATTAGCACAGACCAAAGCTTTCTTAACACAGTATCTTAAATCCAGGTCAGTGATTCTAAAACTAAAACTAGCTGAGATAAATCTGACATAAAATATATTTTACTTTGTTTAACAGTTTTGCTAAAATGTCTTTTTCATTGCATTCAACCTTTGTCAAAAATAAAAAATGAGTATATGTGCATGAATTTATTTCTGATATCTCTATTCTTTTCCGTTAATTTCTGCATCTATCCTTTTAACATCACCATGCAATTATTGAGAGAGTTAACTCTCAGGTAGGTTGATAAGAAGTACAGGGTCCCCAAGGGAGAGGAGGAGGAGAAGGAAGGGATCTGGGACTCTCAAGGAGGAGAAAAGGAGAAACTTTTTTTTCCTCTCCACTCCTGCGTCTTAGTCACATACAACTTTTTCTTTCTTTAAGCCAAGAGGAAATGATGATACAACAAAACAACTCATCTTGCTCAAGGGTATGTTTTTCCTTAAACTTTGTACCAATGATTATATAACAACAAATGTATCCTGCTCAGGCCAGAGGACAAGAAGGAGGTTTCTCCTTCTTGAGAACCTTCTGACTAATCCTGTCATCTTACAGTATGTGCTGTGGGAGGTCTGGTAAGATCTTTCTATTGCTAGTTCTAATCCCGTTATCTTACAATGTGTATTGTGGGAATGGATCTGGTAAGACCTTTACAACCTTGAGACATTGTTTTGACTTCTTGTTAATAAGCAGTTGAAGAATACATAGCAACCTTGCGAAGACTAGTGGTGGGGCGCTCTCCGCCCCCTTCTGATGTCTATGTCAGAAGCGTACCCTGTCCTTTTTCATTGTTATAAAACTTCTGCCACAGTAAGTTCTGAGTGTCTGAAGCCTGGTCTGTGGTTCTGAAGTTAAATCTTCCTTTTTGGAAATCACGAATCCGGTATCGTTCACAGTAAGCTATCAGTATGATTACCGCAGTTCTATAAATTATGAAAATTGGCTATTACAACATACATCATGGCTGAATGCCCACAAACTTCCATCACAGTTAAAATAGTTCTATGTATTTCTGAAAAAATAAGCCATGATTGGTTTCACGTAACTTTTGAAATCATTTTGGCTATACTAGTCTTTTTGTTTTTCCATAGAATTGACTTGGAAATATCTATCAATGGCAAAAAAAAAAAAGTCTGTTAGGATTTCGATTGAGGTTGTATTGAATCTATAGATCAAATTAGGCTGAACTGACATCTTAATGATACTGAGTCCTCCAATTCATAAACATGGTCGAACCCTGCATTTATCTAACTCTTTAAAAAATATTCAATAAATGTTTGTCGCTTTAATACAGACTACATATTCTATTAGATGTATATTTATTTCGTTTTCTGGTGCTTTAAGAAATATATTGACTCTCAAATTTCCTATTTTTGTAGCTCATTGCTATTATACAGAAGCATACATTTTTGTTACCCAAAAGATCATAAAACTCACTCACTGTGAGATTTTTTTTTTAAAGATCTTTGTTATGTTTGACATAGATAATCATGTCAACTGCAAATAGAAATGATTTTATTTATCCTTTCTCAAACTGTATGTCTGTTTTTTCTTTATTTTATAATGGCTAAAACTTTATTTGAAGTGATTTTGAATAGAAATGATGAAACAAGATATTGTTGAGTTTTGTCTGATCTTAAAGGAAAAAGAATTCAGTCTTTCATCACTGAGTATGCGATTACCTTAGGTTTTCTGGTGCAAGAAGTTTCAACCGAATATTTGATGGAGTTATCTTCTATTCATAGTGAGCTGAAATTTTTCATTTTGTTGAATTTATTATAAAAAATTACATGGATTGATTTTCTAATGTTAACCCAGGTTTATAGACCCTAGATAAATTTCCCTGGGGCAAGATGTAGTATGATTTTAATATACTGATAGATTCTATTTTCAAATATTTGGTAGACAATTTCTGTAGCTACATTCATGTGAGATATTTATATGTAGGTTTTCTTTTCTAGCAATATATTAGTCATATAACTGGTAGTGATTTTGGTATTACCTAAATGCTAGTGTCATGAGATAAAATAGGGAAATTTTTCTTTTCTCTTCCATTTTTGAAATAAATAGTGTAGAGCTGATATTATATATTCCTGAACTATTTGGTAGAATTCAGCATTAAAAACATCTGGGCCCATTTTCCTTTTTTTCAAATTTATAACTAAGAATCCAATTTCATTTATAGGTATCATTTAAGTTCAGTCGCTCAGTCGTGTCCAACTCTTTGCAACCCCATGGACTGTAGCACGCCAGGCCTCTCTGTCCATCACCAACTCCCGAAGTTTACTCAAATTCATGTTCATTGAGTCGGTGATGCCATTCAGCCATCTGGTCCTCTGTCCCCTACTTCCCCTCCAGGCTTCAATCTTTCCCAGCATCAGGGTCTTTTCCAATGAATCAGTTCTTCGAATCAGGTGGCCAAAGTATTGGAGTTTCAGCTTCAGCATCAGTCCTTCCAATGAATATTCGGGACTGATTTCCTTCAAGATGGACTGGTTGCTTCTCCTTGAAGTCCAAGGGACTCTCAAGAGTCTTCTCCAACACAATTCAAAAGCGTCAATTCCTTGCTGCTCAGCTTTCTTTATAGTCCAACTCTCACATCCATATGGAGAAGTCAATGGCAACCCACTGCAGTACTCTTGCCTAGAAAATCCCATGGAGGAGCCTGGTAGGCTGCAGTCCATGGGGTCGCTAGGAGTCAGAACAACTGAGTGACTTCACTTTCACTTTTCACTTTCATGCATTGGAGAAGGAAATGGCAATCCACTCCAGTATTCTTGCCTGGAGAATTCCAGGGAGAGGGGAGCCTGGTGGGCTGCCGTCTATGGGGTCACACAGAGTCGGACATGACTGAAGTGACTTAGCAGCAGAAGCATCACATAAATAGATGACTACTGGAAAACCTATGGCTTTGACTAGATGGACCTTTATTGGCAAAGTAATGTCTCTGCTTTTTAATACGCTAAGTTGGTCAGAACTTTTCTTCGAAGGAGCAAATAGCTTTTAATTTCATGGCTGAAGCCAACATCTGCAGTGATTTTGAAGCCCCCAAAATAAAGTCAGCCATTGTTTCCACTGTTTCCCCATCTACTTGCAATGAAGTGAGCAGACCAGATACCATGGTCTTAGTTTTCTGAACGTTGAGTTTTAAGCCACTTTTTCACTCTCCTCTTTCACTTTCATCCAGAGGCTCTTTAGTTCTTCACTTTCTGCCATAAGGATGGTGTCATCTGCATATCTGAGGTTATTGATATTTCTCCTGGCAATCTTGATTCCAGCTTGTGCTTCATCCAGTCCAGAGTTTCTCATGATGTACTCTGCATATAAGTTAAATAAGCAGGGTGACAATATACAGCCTCGATGTACTCCTTTCCCAATTTGGAACCAGTCTGTTGTTACATATGCTGTTCTAACTGTTGCTTGTTGATATGCATACAGATTTCTCAGGAGATAGGTCAGGTGGTCTGGTATTCCCAACACTTTAAGAATCTTCAACAGTTTATTGTGATCCACACAGTCAAAGGTTTTGGCATAGTCAATAAAGCAGAAGTAGCTGTTTTTCTGGAACTCTCTTGCTTTTCCAATGATCCAACAGATGTTGGCAATTTGATATTTGGTTCCTCTGCCTTTTCTAAATCCAGCTTGAACATCTGGAAGTTCATGGTTCATGTACTGTTGAAGCCTGATTGGAGAATTTTGAGCATTACTTTGCTAGCATGTGAGATGAGTACAATCATGCGGTAGTTTGAACATTCTTAGGCATTACCTTTCTTTGGGATTGGAATGAAAACTGACCTTTTCCAGTCCTGTAGCCACTGCTGAGTTTTCCAAATTTGCTGGCATATTGAGTGCAGTGTTTTCATAGCATCATCTTTTAGGATTTGAAATAGATCAATTGGAATTCCATCACCTCCAGTAAGTTTGTTCATAGTGTTTCTTCCTAAGGCCCACTCATTCCAGAATGTCTGTCTCTAGATGAGTGATCACACCATCTTGGTTATCTGGATCATGAAGATCTTTTTTCTATTTTCTGTTTGTTCTTGCCTCCTCTTCTTAATATCTTCTGCTTCTGTTAGGTCCATACCATTTCTGTCCTTTATTGTGTCCATCTTTGCATGAAAAGTTCTCTTGGTATCTTTAATTTTCTTGAAGAGATCTCTAGTCTTTCCCATTCTATTTTTTCCCTCTATTGCTTAGCACTGATCACTGAGGAAGGCTTTCTTATCTCTCTTTGCTATTCTTCAGAACTCTGCATTCAAATGGGTATATCTTTCCTTTTCTCCTTTGCCTTTCACTTCTCTTCTTTTCTCAGCTATTTGTAAGGCTTCCTCAGACAACTCTTTTGCTTTCTCGCATTTCTTTTTCTTGGGGATGGTCTTGATCCCTGGCTCTTGTACAATGTCATGGACCTCCATCCATATATTCAGGCACTCTGTCTATCAGATCTAATCCCTTGAATCTATTTCTCACTTCCACTGTATAATCATAAAGTATTTAAGTCATACCTGAATGGTCTAGTGGTTTTCCCTACTTTCTTCAATTTTAAGTCTGAATTTCACAAAAAGGAGTTCATGATCTGAGCCATAGTAAGCTCCTGGTCTTTTTTTTGCTGCCTGTATGGAGCTTCTCCATCTTTGGCTGCAAAGAGTACAATCAATCTGATTTCGGTGTTGACCTTCTGGTGATGTCGATGTGTAGAATCTTTTGTGTTGTTGGAAGAGAGTATTTGCTATAACCAGTGTGTTCTCTTGGCAAAACTCTAATAACCTTGCCTTCCTTCATTCTGTACTCCAAGGCCAAATTTTCCTATTACTTTAGATATTTCTTGACTTCCTACTTTTGCACTCCAGTCCCCTATAATGAAAAGGACATCTAGTCCTAGAAGGTCTTATAGGTCTTCATACCATTCAACTTCAGCTTCTTCAGTATTACTTGTTGGGGCATAGGCTTGGATTACTGTGATACTGAATGGTTTATCTTGGAAATGAACAGAGATCATTCTGTCATTTTTGAGATTGCATCCAAGTACTGCATTTCGGACTCTTTTGTTGACTATGATGGCTACTCCATTTCTTTTAAGGGAATCTAGCCCACAATAGTAGATATAATGGTCATCTAAGTTAAATTCACCCATTCTTGTCCATTTTAGTTCACTGATTCCTAAAATGTCGATGTTCACTCTTGCCATCTCCTGTTTCACCACTTCCAATTTGCCTTGATTCATGGACCTAACATTCCAGGTTCCTGTGCAATATTGCTCTTTACATCATCGGACTTTACTTCCATTACCAGTCCCATCCACAACTTGGTGTTGTTTTGCTTTGGCTCCAATTCTTCATTCTTTCTCGAGTTATTTCTCCACTGTTCTCCAGTAGCATATTGAGCACCTACCAGCCTGGGGAGTTCATCTTTCAGTGTCCTTTCTTTTTGCCTTTTCATATTGTTCATGGGGTTCTCCAGGCAAGGGTACTGAAGTGGTTTGCCATTCCCTTCTCCAGTGGAGCATGTTTTGTCAGAACTCTCCACCATGACACATCCATCTTGGGTAGCCTTACATGGCATGGCTTATAGTTTCATTGAGTTAGACAAGGCTGTGGTCCATGTGATCACATGGTATAAGACCATTTATAGGTATAAGACCATTCATATAGCCTTTTCTCCTAGATTGTGTTTTAAAAGTTGTTTTTTTTTTTCCAAAGAATGTGTTCATTTCACCCATATTTTCACACTTAAGGACATGGAGTTGTTCAGTATTCTTTTATTATCCTTTTGATTTTTGTGAGGTTATGGTGATGCATCAGTTGTCTTTCATGGCATCAGTAATTTGTGTTACCCTGTTTCATCTTGATCATTCTGACTAGATGTTCATCAATTATATTCACACTCATGAAGAACTCATTTTGGTTTCATTAAATTTCTTGATCATTTTCCTATCTTCTGATGGCTTTGAGTTTAGTATTCTTTCCTTTTCTAATTTCTTACAAGTGAAACATAGATAAGTGGTTTGAGATTTTTTATTATTTTCTAAGTTAAGCTTTCAATGATACAAATATCCCTCTAGGCACTGCTTTCGTTATATCCCACACATTTTGATTTGTTGTTTTTAAGTTCTGTTTCATCTCAAAATATTTTAAAATTTCTCTTTAGACTTTTTCAGTTGGTAAAGAATTCTCCTGCAATGCAGGAGATCCTGGTTCTGTTCCTGTGTCGGGAAGATCCCTTGGAGAAGGGATAGGCTATCCACTCCAGTTTTCTTGGGCTTCCCTTGTGGCTCAGTTGGTAAAGAATCTGCCTGCAATGCAGGAGACCTGGGTTCGATACCCCTGGAGAAGGGCAAAGCTACCCACTTCAGTATTCTGGCCCGGAGAATTCCAGGGACTGTATAGTCCATGGGGTTGCAAAAAGTCAGACACAACTGAGCAACTTTCACTTAGACCTTCTCTTTGAAGTGTGTTAAATTTCCACACAGCTGTGAATTTTTCTGATATCTTTTTATTACTGATTTTTAACTGAGTTCCAATTAGAATGGTCTAAGAACATTTTTGTTATGGTTTCTGTTCTTTAAAGTTGGCTGTGATTTATTTATTTATTTTTTGGGGGTCCAGATTATGGCCCATGTTGGTGAATTTTTCTATTTAATTATCTATTTAAGAGAACAATATATTCTGTTTCATCTCCCAGGTCTATCTCATAATGAAGTCTGAAGGCTCTTCCCAATCTTTTTGTGTGTGAGCCTGGAGAGGATTATGAAGAAAAATCTTAAAAGTAAAGAAGATACAAATTCAACCAATATCTATAGCCCACAAGTGTCTCCCACTGTCCTTTCACAAGAATTTCCCATACTTTGCCTTCATTAATTTCTCATCTTCTCTTGCTGAAATCTTCTAACCAGTTTGGTTGTGTCTGTTTGGATGAACAAGTGCTCAATTTCCTTTCTGTCCTCACTTCTCTCTCCTTAGACTTTCACTTAGGTATTCGGCCAGTTGGTTCAAAAAAATCATAAATTCAATCTGCTTTGTTTTTAATTTTAAGAGTGAGAATGATGCTCCTTCCAATTCCCTACATATTATGACAGAAATTTATTTACTGTTACTGTCTAAAATGGGCACTTTTCATTTTACTTTAAAAGGAAGTTTACTGCCCATCATATAAGATAATTAGCTACTGAATATCTTCTGTAAAATAAAATCTACATTATTTCTAATGATTATGAACCCTTGAAACATAACCAACTTGTGTATACTGAAAACTTTATATTTGTTTATAGTTCCTATAAAATAAGACACAATTATAATCATAAGAGAAGCAACAAGAATACATTAAAAAAACTGCATACCTCATTTATAATTAAAGCAAATCTATGGTTTGTTATACTTCACTTAAATGCATCACCAAAATTCCATAAACCCCATGAAAGAAATTATAAAATTAATGAAAACATCCTGAAATGAAACGTAGTTGTATAATCATGAAAAAATAAAACTATGGATGCTGCATATAAATAGAAAACAGAACAAAGAATTGTCTGCTTTCATTTATCATTTTTCACCTAGGGGTAGAAAGCCTCATTGAGAATCTCACATCACAGTTTAATAACAGTAACCCTTGATATTGGGCTTCATAGTTCATAAATTTAACTATAAAGGCATTATAATCTGGAGATAAGAGAATAGATTTTGGAATCAGACAGATTTGGTCCTAATCTTAAATTCAACCCCATCAGTTAACTATAGGTTATTTCAGGAATAATGAAAGATACTTCTCAATAAAAGACTTATGTTAAAATATTTCAAGATTATTTCCAAATAGCATGGAAATTAATGGCCTAATGAGTTTTACCTGTCAATGGATACCCAGAGAGCCATCCACTCTGATCATGTACTTGTAGTTAGTTTGGTGAAATTTTGAAGTCATTTAGCATATTTCTTGGCATGACATCCTTGTTTAGTGAACAGAATGCACTGATTTTTTTTTAGTTAACAACAATTGGGATCTAATTCCAGTCATGCCTTTATTCGGAGAGCAAACTTTTGTAAATCACTAAATTGATATGATCTACAATATTCACCTAAAAATGAGAATTAAAAATATCTTTCTCTTAGGACGGTAATAAACAATGCATGCAAAATGCCTACATCTCTGTTACTTCTATCATCATCATCACCATTACCATCACCATCTTCACTTTTAATATCACGGAGCTTGAGAAAACCGAGTTCAAGAGTCAGTGTCAAATCTAGCTGCAAAGTCTTGTCACAGCCAAGGTAAGAAGCCTTAACCACTTTGCAACATATTTCTGTGTTTATACTTAACAATTGTGCTTTCCAGGTGGCGTTACTGGTGAAGAACCCACTTGCCAATGCAGCACATAAGAGATGCAGGTTCGATCCCTGATCCCCTGGAGGAGGGCTTGCAACCCACTCTAGTATTCCTGCCTGGAGAATCCCATAGACAGAGGAGCCTGGTGGGCTACAGTCCATAGGGTTGCAAAGAGTTGGACATGACTGAAGTGACTCAGCACCCACCACCACCATACCTAACAATTAAGATAATGCATGAAATAAAAGCTTTACAATTGTGATAAAAACAATAGTGCCCTGAGGTTTCAAAAAAAAAGCACTTTTAAACTCAATTTCAATTCAACTTTTTAAAATAATTAGGTGACCAGAAATAAGTTAGATTTCTGGTATAGGAATGTTGCTATTATCAAATATCAAATTAAACAATGACATAGCAGACTGGATGTCATATGATATTCCATATTTAGAGATGTTCTTAGATCTTTATACTATTTTAAACCTTTGTTGTTTTTAATGATTCATTATCTAATGCTATCTTATTGATTTGCTTTATAGTGACCCTGTGAAAAGCTTATGAACTTCTCTAAATTTTGTTGTTCAGTCACTAAGTTGTGTCCAAATCTTTGTGACCCCCATGGACTGCAGCACACCAGGCTTCCCGATCCTTTGTTGTCTCTCGGAGTTTTCTCAAACTCATATCCATTGAGTTGGTGATGCTGTCTAACCATATCTATGAGAAGTTATAGTTTAAGAAAACATACTCTTATTAGTGTAAGCCAAACCCTCAGTTCTGATTCTAATTCTAGTAACTACTTTAGCCAAGACACTGTTTATCCACATATTTTATTATATGACTTGGATCATAAGATTTCTTCCCATGCTATTTAATTAATAACCTTAGAGCAATAACAAAGTTAGGTGTTTTCAGGTCAACACACTTTTTGCAAAGATACATAAAAATAAATATTTCATGGGATACTTATGCAAATTATTATATTAAAAAGGATCTCATTTGATCCTTGGTTGAACTACAAGTAGGAAATCAAGAAAACATCCCAAAGAAAGAAGAACAAAGGGTCAGGTGAAACTCAGAATGATAAACCATAATATTGAATGATTATAAATAATTTTTCCAACAAAAGTATCCCTCATCTGCCATTCTGATAGTTTTATGTGTCATTCCTCCTAACATTTCCTAACTAGCTAATTACAATCACTGATTGCTTCATCCAGAAAACTGACAATGTATTCATCCCTCCACCCTCCATTCATCAATCCATCCTTTCATCTTTACTGATTATCTACTTAATAATCAGTAGTTATCTACTTAATAATTATCTACTTAATAATCATAAGCCCCCATGTTAATGCTGAGGGTGACTCCAACATGCCTAGCATAGAACTGATTGCTTGCCAGCCAGTTTAGCAAAAGGATATACCTTACTGTTTAAATGTAAAGACTTTGAATCACAAAAATGCATATTCAAATCCCATCTCTGCTATTAGCTATGGGTTACATGCACTTTGCTTAATCTCCCCTTGCCAAAATTTACTTATTTGTAAAAGAGAGGTTATAATACCTATATCTGATGGTAGTAGGATGTTTAAATGAGATTACCATACAACCTACTTGTTGACCTCAGTAATGGTAACTATCATTATTATTCAACAGATTGGGGAAAAAAAAGACACAAATAAGAACTAAGACTCATAAAATATTACTGATGGAAAGGAGCATTCAGAAACATCAGCAGAGTACAACAACTTAAAAGGAAAGCAAAGAAAGATATTTACATTTTATGTAAAGGTAGTGTCAAATGCTGGGGAAAAACTGAGGAAAATCAGTATTTTGATCCATTGGTTCTTCCTGGAAATTTGTAAGAGAGTATGACTGTGGCTCAGATCATGAACTCCTTATTGCCAAATTCAGACTTAAATGGAAGAAAGTAGGGAAAACCAGTAGGACATTCAGGTATGACCTAAATCAAATCCCTTATGATTATATGATTATATTCAGCTTCCCATATAGCTCAGTTGGTAAAGAATCCACCTGCAATGTAGGAGACCCCAGTTTGATTCCTGGGTCAGGGAGATCCACTGGAGAAGGGATAGGCTACCCACTCCAGGATTCTTGGCTTCCCCTGTGACTCAGCTGCTAAAGAATCTGCCTGCAATGAGGGAGACCTGGGTTCAATTCCTGGGTTGGGAAGATCCCCTGGAAAAAGTAAAGGCTACCCACTCCAGTATTCTTGCCTGGAGGATTCCACGGACTATATAGTCCCTGGGGTAGCAGCAAGGAGTCAACATGACTGAGCGACTTTCACTTTATACAGTGGAAGTGACAAATAGACTCAAGAGATTAGATCTGATAGAGTGCCAGAGGAACAATGGACAGAGGTTCGTGATATTAACAGGAGGCAGTGATCAAGACCATTCCCAAGGAAAAGAAACACAACAAGGCAAAATGGTTGTCTGGGGAGGCCTTACAAATAGCTGAGAAAAGAAGAGAAGCAAAAGGCAAAGGAGAAAAGGAAAGATATACGCATTTGAATGCAAAGTTACAAAGAATAGCACGGAGACATAAGAAAGCCTTCCTCAGTGCAAAGAAATAGAGGAAAACAATAGAATGGGAAAGACTAGAGATCTCTTCAAGAAAAGTAGAGATACCAAGGGATCATTTCATACCAAGGACCCAGTTCAAGATGGGCACAGTAAAGGACAGAAATGGTATGGACCTAACAGAAGCAGAAGATATTAAGAAGAGGTGGAAAGAATACACAGAAGAATTATCCAAAAAAGATCTTCATGACCAGATAACCATGATGGTGTGATCATTCACCTAGAGACAGACATCCTGGAAAGGGAAGTCAAGTGAGCCTTAGGAAGTATCACAATGAACAAAGTTACTGGAAGTGATGGAATTCCAGTTGAGCTATTTCAAATCCTGAAAGATGATGCTGTGAAAGTGCTACATTCAATATGCCAGCAAATTTGGAAAACTCAGCAGTGGCCACAGGACTGGAAAAGGTCAGTTTTCATTCCAATCCCAAAGAAAGGCAATGCCTAAGAATGTTCAAACTACCGCACGATTGCATTCATCTCACATGCTAGCAAAGTAATGCTCAAAAGTCTCCAAGTCAGGCTTCAACAGTACATGAACCAAGAACTTCCAGATGTTCAAGCTGGATTTAGAAAAGGCAGAGGAACCAGAGATTGATTGCCAACATCCACTGGAGCATCAAAAAAGCAAGAGAAATCAGAAAAACATCTACTTCTTCTTTATTGACGATGCCAAAACCTTTGACTGTGTGGATCACAATGAACTGCAGAAAATTCTTCAACAGATGGGAATACCAGACCACCTTACCTGCCTCCTGAGAAATCTTTATGCAGATCAAGCAACAGAACCAGACATGGGACAACAGACTGGTTCCAAATTGGGAAAGGTGTATGTCAAGGCTGTATATTATCACCATACTTATTTAACTTATATACAGAATATATTATGCAAAATGCCAGGTTGCATGAAGCACAAGCTGGAACCAAGATTGCCAGGAAAAATATCAATAACCTCAGATACAGAGATGGCACCACACTTATGGCAGAAAGTGAAGAACTAAAGAGCCTCTTGATGAGAGTGAAAAAGCTGGCTTAAAACTCAGCATTCAAAAAACTAAGATTATGGTGTCCGGTCCCATCACTTCATACAAATAGATGGGAAAACAATGGAAACATTTAGAGATTTTATTTTCTTGGGCTCCAAAATCACTGCAGATGGTGGCTGCAGCCATGAAATTAAAGGATGCTTGCTCCTTGGAAGAAAAGCTATGACCGACCTAGACAGCATATTAAAAAGCAGAGACATTACTTTACCAACAAAGGTCTGTATAGTCAAAATTATGGTTTTTCCAATAGTCATGTATGAATGTGAGAGTTGGACTATAAAGAAAGCTGAGCACTGAAGAATGGGTGTTTTTGAACTGTGGTGTTGGAGAAGATTCTTGAGAGTCCCTTAGACTGCAAGGAGATCAAACCAGTCAATCCTAAAGGAAATCCACCCTGAATATTCATTGGAAGGACTGATGCTGAGGCTGAAACTCCAATAATTTGGCCACCTGATGCGAAGAGCTGACTCATTAGAAAAGACCCTGATACTGGAAAAGATTGAAGGCGGGAGGAGAAGGGGATGACAGCAGATTAGATGGTTGGATGGCATCACCGTCAATGGACAAGAGTTTGAGCAAGCTCCGGGAGTTGGTTATGGATAGGGAGGCCAGGCATGCTGCAGTCCATGAGGTCGCAAATAGTCAGACACGACGGAGCTGAAGTGAACGACTGGGTTTACCTCTTTTTATTTAATGGCACTCATACCTGGAAGCAAGGGCACTGCATAAATAAGCAAAGAAAGGTATATATGTATAGACACAGATATGTTTGTCTATGTACACAGATATGTATACATGCACGTACATACTCACTATTGCAGCATGCTGCTGCTGCTGCTGCTAAGTCACTTCAGTCGTGTCCGACTCTGTGTGACCCCATAGACGGCAGCCCACCAGGCTCCCCCGTCCCTGGGATTCTCCAGGCAAGAACACTGGAGTGGGTTGCCATTTCCTTCTCCAATGCATGAAAGTGAAAAGTGAAAGTGAAGTCACTCAGTCATGCCCGACCCTCAGCGACCCCATGGACTGCAGCCTACCAGGCTCCTCCATCCATGGGATTTTCCAGGCAAGAGTACTGGAGTGGGGTGCCATTGCTTTCTCCCTATTGCAGCATACCCCCCCCCAAAATTTTGTTTTAAAAGCTTATGATATACTTGAAATATACTTTAGAAATAATTGAATATAGACAAGCTTCAAATGAGGAACTGTTGTAAAACATTTGCTGGTGTTCTTATTTCTGACAAAAATAAAATGTACAATTTCTTTTTTGTTTTTACTTTCTTGGTATTGAATTATGTTACTTATTTCTCTAGATTCCTCATTTTGTATATGAGAGAACAAGAAAATGAAATAAGAACAGAAATATAAAGGAAGTAGAGCAATTAGCTGTGATGCCACCTTAGAGGGCAAGCATAAGTGGCCTAATTAGTGAAAGCTACATGCTACAGTGCATAAGCTTCAGTGAAGATATAGCCTTAGAGTTTATTGTATAATTTACTTAAGCCCTTATTTAGGAGTGGAAAATACAACAATGAAGAAGCCATTTGCTTCAGGTGGTCTCTACTTATAATGGAGAGAATGTAGAATTTACAGTCAGGGAAATATGGAGATTCAAATTATAGCTGACCTGAATTCTCATGGATAAATCACTTCATTACTTTCAATCTGTGAGAGGCAATACTGCATGTCTGATAAAAGTATAGGTTTACTGGATTTGTACCTGACTCTAATGTTTATTAGGTGAGTGGCCCTGGATATGTAATTTAATCTTTCTTAGTGACAGTTTCCTAATGAAATGTGAATAACAGTACTAGATTCATCAGCACGATGCTAGAAGGTGTAACAAATAAACCTCAATATCTCAACATCTTAATGCAACAGAAGTTTATTTTGCTCTTATGTTACAATCTAGGCAGGTACTCCTAGAGGGCAGGCAGCTTTCCTACATTCTGGCAGTACATGTATCTAGGCTCTTTAGATCCTGTGGTTCCACCAACACCAAGGGTCTTTGCAGTCAATCAGTGGGAGGGGAAAGAAATCCCGAAGAAGGCACACTCAATTCTTAAAGGCTTTGGTGCAGAGTGGCATATACCATTTCCACTCATGTTCTGTTTATAACGCAGTGCCATGTGGTCACACCTAGGAGCAAGGAAACCTGAGAAAGATGGTCCTTGCCTGGGAACTCACTTTGTAGCCATGACCCTACGATGGACTCAAGCACATGAACAGTGGCAGACAACTAGCCACCTCCCAGTCCGTATCTTTTATGGCTGATGAGAGGTTCAGAGATGACATATGCAAAGCACCAGCCAAACATATGCTATACAGTGAGCAATCAGTAAATGGTAACTGCAAATTACTAGGAGAAGGCAATGGCAACCCACTCCAGTACTCTTGCCTGGAAAATCCCATGTACGGAGAAGCCTGGTAGGCTGCAGTCCATGGGGTTGCTAAGAGTCGGGCACGACTGAGCGACTTCACTTTCCCTTTTCACTTTCATGCATTGGAGAAGGAAATGACAACCCACTCCAGTGTTCTTGCCTGGAGAATCCCAGGGACGGGGGAGCCTGGTGGGCTGCCGTCTATGGGGTCGCACAGAGTCGGACACGACTGAAGCGACTTAGCAGCAGCAGCAGCAGCAGCTAATTACTAACTCCTCCAAGGTTGCCTGAGATTTTCCTGGCTGTAGCACTGAGGACCCTGTGTTCCAGGAACCCTTAGCTCCAGGCAACCTGGGATAGTTTGCCTAGAACTGTCCTGGTTTTAAAATTTAAAATTCCACATCACAAAAACCCCCTCAGTTATATGCAAAGCAGGACAGTTGGTTACCCTACTACTGTTATTATTATGATTGCCTTGAATAAAAGAAAATACTTTTTATTTGTGTGCTGAGTATGTGTGTGTGTATATACTGATAATTGCTTTGTTGATATGAATACAATGTAATAAATGAAAGATGCATGCATGTAAGTTGCTTCAGTCACATCCAACTCTTTGAGACCCTTTGGACTGTAGCCCACCAGACTCCTCTGTCCATGGGATTCTCCAGGCAAAAATACTCAAGTGGGTTGTCATGCCCTCCTGCAGCGGATCTTCCTGACTCAGGGATGGAACTCGTGTTTCTTACATCTCCTGCATTGGCAGGCAGGTTGCTTACCACTACTGCCAACTGGGAAGCCCAAATAAAAGGAATTGTAACATAAATTCCTATTTTGAAAATGATTTGCTGGGAATGATGCAAAGATACATTTGAAATGTTTGCAAGAGTGAGAGCTGTATTCAAACGAACAGGTATAAGCATGTTTAAATGTTAAGACGTACTTTGAGCGGTTTCAGAAGCTGGAAGACATGAAAGGTAAATGATAGCTTAATATAAATAATTTTTTAAAAGAACTGTTCAATTAGGAAACAGACTAATGTAGCGTCTCCCAAGGCAGATTTGAAAAGCTAAACACACATTGTTGCTACATCCCAAAAGGATTACATTATCACTTAATACACTTTAAATGTAATATCATCCTCACCCTTCTGCATATAGGAGTCAGCCTTTTAAAACTGATCTTTGTTCTTAGGCCAGTAGATAATGAGTACACATTTTAGCAATAAATGTAGAAAAGGAACGCATTTTTCCTCTTACTTCTCCAATCTTTATAAATCTATCATTAAGCTTAATTTTCTGTAATCACCTATTTTTTCTGTTTCTAATGTCAAAGTTACTCTCTGGGAGCGGAGCTAATTCAGAATTCACTGTGGTTTAAGCCAGTCAATGGAGGCTGTTGTTCAGTTGCTCAGGCGTGTCTGACTCTGGACCTGCAGAATGCCAGGCTTCCCTGTCCTTCACCATCTCCTGGAGTTTGTTCAAATTCTTGTCCGTTGAGTCGGTGATGTCATCCAACCATCTGGTCCTCTGTAGTCCCCTTTTTCTCCTGCCTTCAACCTTTCCTAGCATCAGGGTCTTTTCTAATGAGTCAGCTCTTCGCATCAGGTAGCCAAAGTATTGGAGCTTCAGCGTCAGTCCTTCCAATGAATATTCAAGGTGGATTTCCTTTAGGATGGACTGGTTAGATCTCCTTGCTATCCAAAGGACTCTCAAGAGTCTTCTCCAACACCACAGTTCAAAAGCCTCAATTCTTCAGAGCAATCAATGAAGGTGCTTTTCCCATTTTTCTCTATATCTATCTCTATGAGTTAGAGGAACGATAGAATTGTATGCTTGAGCTAAAAAAAGAATAACGGCCAGAGCCCTTGTAGATGGTGATCTTCAAGTTCTACAGATCTGTAGTACTGGCCACCCCAAAAGAAGTTGGTTGCAGGATCCCCTTACCAACATCATCTTTGAGTTTCCCTTCCTGACAACATTTTTCCTGGATGCCACCATACCCTATGATGACAAGTAAAGAGGAGGTTCTCTGTGAGATCCCCAAACTCACTGAAGCTGGAACCTTGTTTTTCTTTGATAGGACTGGCATATTTGATTAACAAATACTATCTTTCCTTTTAAGTGACCAGTGATTAATTTGTTTTTTGTTTTCCTTTTGGCAAATCCAAAGAGGAAGAGAAGACCACAAGATCTGGAAAGGAGGAAATGAGTCAAATGCAAAGACTCTTGTGTAGTCATTAAGTTGTGTCCAACTCATTGTGACCCCATGGACTGTAGCCCACCAGGCTCCTCTATCCATGGGATTTGCCAGGCAAGAATATACCAGGGTGGGTTGTCATTTCCTTCTCAGGGGTTCCTCCTGATCCAGGGATCAAACTCACATGTCCTGCATTGCATGTGTATTCTTTACCACTTAACCACATGGACCCTGTGTAATTGCGATGTAGGGGCTGGTGCTTTTTGAAACAAGGCCTCCTTTTAGGGACCAGCAAGAAACATATAAGCCTTGCGAAGTGGCAAATTTCTATCATTTATATATGGGGCATCTACTATTTAACAGGGCTTCTCTGGTAACTCAGGCAGTAAAGAATCTGCCTGCAATGCAGGAGACCTGGGTTTGATCCCTGGGTTGGGAAGATTTCCTGGAGGAGGGTATGGCAACCTACTCCAGTATTCTTGCCTGGAGAATCCCCATGGACAGAGGAGCCTGGCGGGCTGCAGTCCATAGTGTCTTAAAGAGTCAGATATGACTGAGCGACT
>NW_011495035.1:6016249-6016822 GCF_000754665.1 Bison bison bison | reverse complement strand
GTGTAGTCATTAAGTTGTGTCCAACTCATTGTGACCCCATGGACTGTAGCCCACCAGGCTCCTCTATCCATGGGATTTGCCAGGCAAGAATATACCAGGGTGGGTTGTCATTTCCTTCTCAGGGGTTCCTCCTGATCCAGGGATCAAACTCACATGTCCTGCATTGCATGTGTATTCTTTACCACTTAACCACATGGACCCTGTGTAATTGCGATGTAGGGGCTGGTGCTTTTTGAAACAAGGCCTCCTTTTAGGGACCAGCAAGAAACATATAAGCCTTGTGAAGTGGCAAATTTCTATCATTTATATATGGGGCATCTACTATTTAACAGGGCTTCTCTGGTAACTCAGGCAGTAAAGAATCTGCCTGCAATGCAGGAGACCTGGGTTTGATCCCTGGGTTGGGAAGATTTCCTGGAGGAGGGACATCTAAGCCCATGTGCCACAGCTTCTGAGAACGCTGTGCTGTGTGCTGCAGCTATTGAAGTCCATGCACCCAAGAGCCCATGCCCGTGCCACCACAAGAGCAGCAACAAAGACCCCGTACAGCAACAAATAAATTAAAAAAAAAAA
>NW_011495035.1:5991664-6016149 GCF_000754665.1 Bison bison bison | reverse complement strand
ACACCACAGCACTATTTGACAAGGCAACGTGCTTTGGCTTACTCATACAGAAATCAAGTCCAGTAAGGCCTTTCGTGGGGCAAGATACTCTCCCAAGTCTAAGGTCTTAAGATTTTCTATACAAATGTGAGTTCTTTTCTCTTGCTATTGGTATCCCAATGAAGTAAATATTATCCTGACATATTTAATGGCATTCCCACAGTTCCCCAGGAGAAAGTAAGCAATGCACTTTTTGATGGACAAAGGAATGCTGGCTGGATGAATGATATGACTTCTAGAGAAGAAAGATAAAGAAATAGCAACCAAGACTTCCCTGGTCGTTCAGTGGTTAAGAATCTGCCTCCCAATACAGGGAATATGAGTTCAATCCCTGGTCGGGGAAGATCCCATATGCTATGGGACATCTAAGCCCATGTGCCACAGCTTCTGAGAACGCTGTGCTGTGTGCTGCAGCTATTGAAGTCCATGCACCCAAGAGCCCATGCCCGTGCCACCACAAGAGCAGCAACAAAGACCCCGTACAGCAACAAATAAATTAAAAAAAAAAAAAGAATTAGCAACCAAATAGACAAAATTTTGGTAATCATGCAAATCACTTTCAATAATTGAGTGAGTCATCGAATTCTACTTGGTTTACAAATCTTAATTCAATTTAGGACACCAGAATTTACACTTCCTAATTATCACTTCAACCTTTATACTGCCCTGTATGACCTTTCAGAGCACAAAGACAGCACTATATTATTCCTTTGCACTTTTCAATTTGGTTCTCAGTGAAAATTGGAAGAAAAAGGACTATTTTTAGAAGGACAGAATGACCTCTTGCCAATAAACGAAATCCCATTTTATTGGGAAAGTAGGGTAGGCCCAGGAAATGATGTGAAGCTCTAGTTCTTGTCATAGCAACTTAAACTCCCTGGGTCTCAGAATTTTAAATGATAAACTGGAGTGACAGTGAGCCCCAGGTTCTTCACATCCATTTATATTAGAGTCTTTTATTTGTATGTTTCCCCCCATCAGACTCTGAACTTCAGAGGCATGTCTTATTCATCTATTCATAATCATAATGCTAAAATTAAAAAGAGAATATTTTGGTATCAAATGCAAAGTCTGGAGAAGCAATAGCTTCAGGCACCACTGCATCCAGAAGCTCAAACAATGTTCCAACCTTCTATCTTTCTCTTGACTCAATTTTTGGCTTTACTTTTTGGGTACCTTTCTTCATATATTGACTTCTGACAGCTTTAGCCTTGTCCTATCTTTTCAGTTAACAATTCTACTGAACAGAACACTTCTCTTTAATTAGTACCACCAAAACTCCTGGAATGTTTCACTTCCTTGGTTTGGTTTATAGGTACATATCTTAAATATACTGTTTCTATGGCTCCTGAAGCTAAATATGCTAACTGGCCAGACATTTTTATTTACTCACCCTAAGGATTAAAAATCAGGGCAGGGTAAGATTAGCCCCATCTAAACTGGTCAGAACCATTTGGACTAAGGGTGGAACAGGAATATTTCCCTAAAAATAAACAGAGAAGAAGTAATGGATCCCAGGAAGATATTCACATTCTTGCCCACAAACCCTTCCCTTCCTCTGTCTCTCTGTCTTTGCCTTTGTCTCTTGCTCTCTTTCACAAACACACAAGGTATGTACTCTGCATGTTTGAGAGTAACTATAGTTTAGAAGCAGTTTCCATGATTAACAAAATAACATTGGTTATTACAGGTCCAAGAGTTTGGTTTTTAAACAACTATTAGTAGCATCATAGTAAGAGTACTTGTCAGAAAACATTTAGACTACACAAATGTAACTAGATGAATTTAAAAAATGAAAGCAATGATAGCCAACTTCCTGTATATTTCTCCTACTGAATTTCACATTCTATTGAACTTTTCCTCTTGAAAATCTTTATGCTTCAAATATTAGATTAACACAGGTTTAATACAATTCATTTCTAGCCCACGAGTCTATGTATTTTCTCCCTTCAATTAAGAAGCCCTAAAAATACTAGTTTTCTGCTAAATTATAAATTCTATTAAATTATAGCTCAAACTAAACAGGTTTTATCAAATCTAAAAATGATATATTTTTTAATCTCTCAAAAATTATACTAAATATCATTAAAAATACAAGAGTACAAAACAATGAATTACTCTGTAAAAATTAAAATATGGATGGAGGTGTTTTGTAATTCTCTACCTGGGGTCCCCCTTGTTAACACATTTCCCTTATAATTAAATGACATTTAACAATGTTATTTCAAATAATAATCACTTTTAAGAGATCCATACCTTAGTTTGAAACATGAAATTTCTATCATTGTAGGCAAAATGCCACCAAATAATAAATATTTCAAATAAAACTATAGTTTGGTAAAAAACAATTACCATTTTAGAATCATATCAGTGATATGGAAACATTCAGAGGACAGTTCTACACATTAAATTCAACATTAATTTTTAAGGATATTTTGTGCAGCCTAAACATCACTTTGAGAAAGGGTATTTACTGCTATATCGTTTCTTGAAGTGCTTAATGTCAGTCAATAATACTAACAGAAATTTTATTAATTAGTTTTTTCTTTAGGGTATTGAGCTGAGGAAAGATTAGGAGCAGACATTAATTTATGGGTACTTTGCCTATTTCATTGCATTGTCATTTCTCTCCTATGTTAATCTCATCTCATTTGAAGAACTGAGACAAGTCTTCATAATTGCCAGTATTCATTCATAAGTCAAGAAAGACTTTTCTTCTACTACCCTTTCTAGCTCTTTTATTCTACTTTGTACCTTATGACAAAATCTAGATATCTCTGAGATCATAGTACTTTGAATGCTTTATGTATACTCTTGTCAATGTTACCATCACAATATAATGACTGTACAGCCTGGAGAACAGGAATGGCCTTATTTTTCATCTTTGTATACAGTATTAGAAACATACATATTAAATGCTATACCTTAAAGCAAACTGGAAGACAAAGGTGACATCAAAATACTGCTAAGTGTTTTAAAACATATTAAATTCTATCACAAATGGAAATTTTTGACTGCCTATGTTTCTGGTAGCGGAAACATTTTTATAAGATTATAACTATTTTTACATACAAATAAAGGAAAATTGTATAAAATATCACTCACTAAAATTAATTTGTAGTGAATCATCTTTCAGATACAGTCAGTAAGAATTTAAATTTCTTTTGGTTTGAAACATATGAAAAAGAGATTTATTTCTAACAAAGCTATGAATCCATAGGGCTAAAAATTTCTGACACTGCAGAAGAACTTATAATGAAAACAGTCTTCTGCTATATTTCTCCCACTGTACAACCTTCTCCACTAGAATAAAATTCCTAACTTTATTCTTTTTGGTTTCAGATTCTTCCTATAGTTGTCTACAGAAGTCCTGTATGACCATAGAAGATTTATAAGGTATCATTTATTGTCTTTCTGCTGTGATAGTTGAAAGTTAGTTCAAATATTTCAACACCATCTCCACCTTACCTCTCAATATATTTACACATCACTTTTTAGTTCTAACCTGGAACTTTAAACAAAAATACTATAACCTCAATTTTTCATTCCAGTAACTTACACAGAGTATTCTTTGGCTCCACTGCTTTACAACATGAGGATATGCGCAATCTTACCCTAGCCTAATGATCTCTACTACCTCTGCCTACAAACTCTGATTTCTCAGTTTCATCTGTATTTTTAATGTTTTCTGAATTTAACTTTCATATTTTCTGAAACTGTAGCCACATGTTCTCTGTTTAGCCATAACCATTGATTCTAGAAGATATAAACTATTAAAACTGCTTACACCACTATGAGCAGGAAAATAACATAGTTAGGATGCTTGGAATACATTTTCTTCCCTCTTCTTATAATGTCCTAATTTTTAAATTACTTAATAGAGTGCAGTTCAAATGTATGCAGTGTTTTTACACTCCATCAATCACCTCAAGAATTTTTAAGTTCTCTGTAACACTACCAATTCTTTTGCTTCTCATGGGGGTCGCTGTCTTGGATGTCTTTGTGCTTCTTGACTGTTTCTACACAGTAATATAGGTTTCTTCATGCAAAATCTTTTTGGCTGCCTTTCTGTGCTTTCTCAATTCCAAAGTTTCCTGACTCTTTGCATATCTGAAATGCTTTTTTTTTGTCCTCACATTTGAATGACGAGTTTGTCTAGGTATAGAGTTCAAGTTTGAAAATATTCCCTCAACATTTTGAAGGAGTGTGTCTGCATATAGTAATGTTGGTGAATCCCATATTATTCATTGTTTTAATTGTGGTTTCTTCTTTTTCTCTTGAAGCTTTTAATAGCTCTCTCTTCATTTTTAGTTCCTGAAAGTTCCTGCTGCCTTGTCATTTAAAGGTGTTTATTCATTGTGACTAGGCACTTTGTGGGCCATTTTAATTTAAAATCTGATTTTAAAATTTCTAATTAGCACGTGCTAATTTTGTATAAATCTGTTTTCCCTTTGGAAATCCAAGTAATCACATGTGGTATTGTTATTTTCTGGTTCCATTCTCTAGTTTTTGTTTTTATTTATTTGTTCTTTTCTTCTAATTCTTAGTGTTTTCTTTAATTTTATATTTCAATCCGTGTTAAGATTTTTTTGGACTCATATATTTTTTTAAGTTCCAAGAGCTGTTTTTTCCTATTATTTCTATTTCATTCTGTTTGGCTTTTTAAAGATGAAATATATCTTTGAATCTATCTGGTAATAACAGTAGGAGTGGTTTTGGATTTTTGTTTATTTTATATGTTTATTTAATTATGTCCCTTAATTATCTCTGTGTAATCCCTGGGTATATTTTTTTCATTTTAGTTCTTAGATTCTTATTATTTATTGTTATTTAGATTCTTTACTGCTATCCTACATATTTGTTTTTGTGTTCATACATAAGAATGAAAGTATATATAAGAATGAAAGCAAAAAAAGCAAAAAGAGAGAGGCAAACTTGAAAGGATTAGCATTTAGTTAATAAATAACCATGGAGGCAACAGAGAGACCATGTTGGGAAGTTGTACCACCTAGTAATTGAGACTATAAGCTCTAGAATCAGAATGCTAAAGATCTAATAGGAGCTCCAACTTTATAACAGTTGTGGGATATTGGACAATTTGTTTTCCCTCTCTGAGACTTGGTTTCCTAATATCTAAAATATGCACAATAATGATAACTTTTACTTACAGGATTTTTGTGAGCATTAACTTATATATGTGACACAATAAGATAATATAAGTGCTATCAGTGTCTGGCATTGTGAGAAAACACTCTGAATAGAATCTGAAGCTGTCCATAGTCTTTTATAGATCTAAAACAATTAATTACTACCACAAAAAGTGACATTGATTTTCTATAGACAGATTTTCTTAATATAATACTTCTATGAGTGAGTGAGTGACTGAAGTCGCTCAGTTGTGTCCGACTCTTTGTGACCCCATGGACTGTAGCCTACCAGGCTTCTCTGTCCATTGGATTTTCCAGGCAAGGGTACTGGAGTGTGTTGCCATTTCCTTCTCCAAATACTTCTATATGAAGTATTAAATAAGAAGACATGAATGTTATGGGTCTAAGTTATTAAACATATGCAACTGACCTTTCTCAAGTACACCTTAATATTGTACCTGTTCACCGAAATGCCCCCTTATTTCCTTTGTTTTTGTATGAATTTTTAAAGAGGTTATATTTTCAAAATATTTGGATGCATTACACTTTTCAAAAATGTAAGTCAGAAACAAATCAACATTATGAGTACTTAGAGAGAGTACCATACAGGGAAAAAAAGAAATAAGTAAATAAATAAAGCCTTGGGAAGACATGGATGGTGTGATGGAAAGAAGCCAGGAGCGTATACTTAGACAACCTAGACCTGATTCCCCTCTTCCTTCTTTGCTCCAAGGCACCTAAGTCACACTCACAACCTGAGCATCACCTCCTCATTTGCAAACTGTTCAAATGCCCATACAAATTAAAGATTCTAGCATCATTTATCCATAAGTTAAAAACTCCCTTTTGTGTCATCTTGGATAAGATATGCAAATCAGAAATCTATTTTGATATCTTAGAAACCTCACCCAGTGTGATTCTAAGTGAGATTTCTTAATATAACTTCATATATATATATATCTCCTATCTAGTACTTTCTCTTTAGTAGTTTCTCTATCTAGTACTTTTTCTATTACTTTCTCTATTTAGTGCCTTCTTCTTTATCGAGTTGTCTAAGATAAACTTCTGAAACCAGCCATAGCTAGGAGTGAGTAATACCTTCCTACAGGTGCCTCTAGGAAAGATTGTGAACTTGCTCCTGTAGTTTTTCTAATACACATAGAAATGGTTTTAAAAGTCAAACACACCTAGGGTTAAGTTTAAGAGTATATATCATACTCTCCAAAAAGTACCTTCCAGAGTTCTGTTCAATTCAGCTTCACTAGAGTTAAATCTACCTTAAGGAATATTAACTATGATGATATTCAAGTTAATCATGAATAACTAAAAAGATTTATCTTGCTGTCAGTCTCAGCCCAGTTGAATAACTGAGCATGTGAAATGTAAGGAGTTTAAAAATAGTAAACTATGCTAATTAGAAAAGTCATTTTAGGTGTCAAACACCTTCAAACTTCTGTGGGTGTTTATCTATGGATATAAATTTTCCATTTTACATGATATTATTGAAAAGGGCAATAGTGCCATGTTATTGATGATCAAAGTGAAGTTTAAATAAATGAAGTTTTGTAGTTTATTCAGGGATTGATTAGTTCAATGGGTTGTGCTATTTCCTATAATCAGATGTGAACTTTGGTTTAATATTCAAGAAAGTCTACTGTTCTGGTTCTATTGTCGGTTACTTTCTGTCCTTAGCTTCAGTGTCACTTTCTCAGGTGGTCTTCCTTGACCACTCTGTCTTATTATCATTTTACCCCTTTAATTTCCTTCAAAGCATTTTAGTAACCAATGATTATGCTGTTTCTTTCTTCTTTACTGTCTCTCTCCCACAACAGAGTGTCAGTTCCACATATTAGGTGATTTTATCTGCACTTATTTTCTATTATTTATCTGTATTATCTGAATCTATATATATCTGTATTATTTTCTGTTATTTTCTATCTCCAGCCTTTAGCACAATGCCTAGTGCAAAGTCTAAGCGTAACACATATTTTAAATAACTAAAAGAAGACCAGGTCACATGTTTAAGCTGTTTGGGAGCTATTTTCATACTATTCTCTGACTTAAAATATAGAAATTTCTATCAATTTTTGTATATAATTCTAACATTACATTACTTAAGGGAATATTATCTCAGAACCTGAGGATTCTTCCTGTGACTCGACCATCTTTAATACTCGGCTTCCAACATCATCCCCAGAAGAGGAAAGAGCAAGAAAAATGGTACATGACAGATGTACAGCATGGCAGATCCGCAGCATGGCTGGTAACCTTTCATTGGCCAGAATTCTGTCACATAGCTACCTGCAACTATAGGGAGGCAATAATAGGGAAATGAAGTCTATCTGTGGGCCCAGGACAAAATGAAAATGAATTGGGTGGACACATTGCAAGGCTTTGCCACATGGATTAAGTTACTATATATCTAGCATCATTTTTTAAAAACGTGGGCTTTACTCATATATTGTATATCTAACACAGCGACTGAAACATATTTAGCCTGTAATCAATACTTATTAAATAAATTATGTTGAGGTAGATACATTGGATTTATATTTTAAGGACATCTTATAAACTCATAATTGTATGTCAAATACATAATGCTTCAGTTCTTTTTGTCTCATAGCATCAAGGTTACACATAATACTTTCTTTTGAATTAAGGAAGACAAAAACTTAGGTGAGATTCACTGATATTGATCATTCATCAATTCCACATATACTTTAAGCTCCTTTGAAGGTCATTTGGTTACCAATATTTGACAAAATTGGATCTGGCTGAAGTGCTCTACTTTTCCATGCTTGCTCAGATTTTATAATTTATTGACTCCACAAGATTTTCCTTAATCACTTCTGACAGATAAGGAAGTTAATAACAAAATTATGTAAGAAAAAAATCTTCCTTTTCAGTCTCAAAACTTTAGTCATCAGTTTTCACTGTCCCATTCTGCTGCTTTTCAAAGCTGGTTTTATAAAGTCAGGTAAACAACTGAGTAAATCTAAATGTGTGCAGACCTTGTTGTCAGAGTGTTATCAATGAAATCTCAGCTATGTAACACACAAAAAATTATATAACTTGTCTGAGTTTCAGTTTTCTTACCTGTGAAATGATGATCATACAACCTGCTCAGAGAAGCCAGCTTGTGCAAAAACACTGTGGAAATACAAAGCATTGTACTGAAGTCAGCTATAATTATTCTTGGTGTGCTTATTGATGCTTCACTTTTTTTTTCATATCAATACTTTCTCAATAAAGTTGTAGGGAAGAATCTTTAATCAGCTAAATTTCATTGTTCATACATATAATGCAGATTATCAAGAAGATCATATTTTCTGAGTTTCAGAAACAGGATCTTTCATTCGGCTTATTTGAATAACAACCCCAAAATTTCACCAAGAGAAGGTAAAAATTCCTATAGATGAAAATTAAAAAAAAAAATAGTAATATTACAGAATCACAGGTATAAAAGGTCTTAGGATAAGAATTTCAAGATGCAACAAGGGATTGGAGTCAAATTAAAATCAAGATGAATATAATTCACTGTAAAATCAAAGTGATTTTTATGTTTATCATGGCATTTGTAACAAGAAACAATAAAGATAGTGCTAAGCCGTGTCCACCTGTTGCAACCCTGTGGACTATAGCCTGCCAGCCTCCTCTGTCCTTGGTATTTTCCAAGCAAGAATACTGGAGTGGGTTGCCATTTCTTTCTCCAGGGGATCTTCCCGACCCAGGAATCGAACCCAGGTCTCCAGAATTGCAGGCAGATTCAAACAAACAATGGGAATTTCTAAATAGGGCAGCTTTTAAGATTAGATCATTCTGAGTCTGAATCTCTGCTCTGCCACTTGTTACCTAGTCTATTGAGACTTCAACCTTCTCATCCCCCAAAGTTGATTGACAGCTGTAACATACGGCTCTACTGCTAGAAAAGACGGTGTTTTACAGTGCCTAGCACAGTGCCCCAATAGATGGATCTCAAAAATAGCAACACTGACAGATGGCATCAGGAAGATAAATCCCCCAATCTCTCTCTACATTTACCACATAGTCTTTCCATTTTCTCCTGTTACTTTTTTTAGCCTCTCTATCTAGTCTGGACGTCCAGTGATCAAGGCTGTCTTGGAGAATTTAACACTCAGTTTTAACATTATCACTATCTTGCCAATTTTAAATTCTAGATAATCACTGTTACTGAATTAACCAGTCTCATCACAGAAATTGTTGCCTGAGAATATCACATCCATTCTCAAACCTACCAAAATTAGTGCTTTCACCAATAGTCAAAATAATATCTTTCTAACCTTAACATACACACAGTTGCTGTTGGTTTTAGTTTTACCTGAGAGTTTTGTGATTTCTCAACAATGTTTATTTTTCTCCAGACATAAACTGTATTATTCTTCCTACTCTCTAAGCAAATCTTCTAAGCTAACAAAGACACTTCCTCACTTTCCCTGATTCCCTTAGAGTGAAATAATCTCAATCTCTCCCTTTTTGTTTGTTTTCTATTGTGTGTGTGCATGAATGCACGCACACATGGTTGATGTTGATATTCATATTATGTATTTGTGTATTTATGTTAGCGGGTATATATTTGCCTAAAAGCTTGTGTGGTACTTTTTCTGTATGTTCTTATGTGAGTGTATGCTTGTGTGTGTGTGTTTTGTATATCCCCTACCATTTAACCAGTCTCTAAAAAAAGAGTCCTTGCTTTTCTTATTCTTTCTATGTAACCCCATTGTAATACAAATTTTATGGATATTCAGTAAATATTTGGATAAATAATGAAAATTTCTATCCATTAAGCACAACTATATTTTTCTTTACCACATAAATCCCAATACCTAAACACAATGGCAGAAAACATGATTATGCTGGATTGAATATTTTAATATGCTGTTCTTTAGATAGAATAATAGAGTCTGGAATTCAGTGTGTCATTTACATATTTTTGAACCTCATTAATCCAGGCCGGAATACTGAGACAGTATTTTTTCCTTAACTTGTGAATTAGAGCATGAATACATAAATTCACATGTATTTTTCATAATAATGAAAAGTGTTCATGATACAATTTCTGGTTTATCAAATATAATAATATTTCATTCTTTAGATATATAAGGGCTTTATCATAATTTCTAAAATAAAATGACTTTTTCTATTAGCAATACCACTTTCCAAAAGCAAGAGTAAACAAAAGCATGCCAACATCTTTTGGAGGGAACAGAAATATCTGTAAATTGATCACGTGATAATTACTTGAATTCTATTTCTTAGGGACAGTTGACAATTTTTTAAAACAAATTTATTTAAGACCTGCTTTAAAAAGTTAATGGCTTTATAGAGGTATAAATCAGATATCACATAATTCTTCCATTTTAAGTATACAATTCATTGTCTTACCATATTCAAAGAGGTTTGCAGCCATCACCACAGCTCATTTTAAATGTCTTCATTAGTCCCTAAAGAAACCCTGTACCCATGACCCCCAAAGGAAACCCCATACCTATGTCTTCCCACTTGTACCATCCAGCCCTACAAAAACCACATGTTCTACCTTCTGTCTTTCCAGGATTGCTCTGTTTCTGAAACTGGTAGCCTGATCCCTGAGCAACAGAACAACAACCCGTGTTAGTATAGTGGCACCTTCATCACTACCTCCTATAACCCAGTCAGAAGACCCCGCAGTGAAGATGGTGGTTAAGAGAGGAATAAAAGTGCATGCATTTCATTGTTCTCTAAAATTTAAGAACTTCAGGGAAATATGCAATTACCAGGCCCAGTCATGAAATAACAGAAGCAACAGAGACCAAAATAACTCTGGCAGTCAGACTCTGTCCTCAGATTCCAGTAAACACCCTAAAAGTTGAAGGAAGTTGGAAAGTTTCAATACAACACCATTGCTTTTCTCCTTTTCTAAATATTCACAGTAGAATGGCCTCATTTCATTAGCTCCTAGAGCTTTTATTTTTAGTCTACTCTGCTTTATACTGCCTCTACATTGGGTACAGGAATAGATGCTGGCATTCAAGGGCAAACAGGGTCATAGCAAGAGGACAGATTCAGAACCGTCAAGCTAATCTATAACAAACGAGGGTAATAGAGCACAAGATTATTTCTTATTCAATCACTGTATAACATGAGATTTTTACATTGGGAGTTGGCTTATTAGTTACAATGTATTTCCTCAAATTTCACAGTTGAGCAGATGACACAAAACACCAAGAAGAAATGGATAAAATATCTAGACAAAAAAAAGGAGGATGCGCTTTATATCTTTTGTATGATAGACACTTGTCATTTCCTGTCTAATAAAAGTAGTAGATGGTTATAAGAAGAGGCTGATAATAGCTGTACTTATGCACCCCTTATATTAACTAAAAAAAAATCATCAGACAGAGGTTAGCATCTGATCAGTGTGAACAGTCAACCTATACACACACGGAATAATATTTAGAGTTGACATCTTCCCTGAAGGACTTCAATTCTAGCTCAGAGGAACTACAGCTGAGGCAGGTCACCCTGAGGATGAGCAGTAATATAGGTTCACAATGGAAAATAGAGGGTCAGCACAGTTTACCCAGTCCTATAACATGGGTGAGTCTGAATAGAAGGAAAACAGGAACATATCAATTATCAAAGAAATGTTTAAACTGTCCTTATAATTTGGCTTTAAATTGGTATCTCAACTACACTAACTTTTTAAAAATAAATCACAAATTTATTTGATTTATTGGTGATTTATACAGAGTTTAATTGACGATTGGTTTTTTATCAAAAGCCTTTAAAAATGTTGATTATCAATAGTGCTAAAACAAAATGGGTAGTAATTATGCATGTGTATGTGCTAAGTCACTTCAGTCATGTCTGACTCTGTGTAACCCTGTGGACTGTAGCCCACCAGGCTCCTCTGTCCATGGAATTCTCCATGTAGGAATACTGAAGTGAGTTGCCATGCCCTGCTCCACGGGATCTTTGCAACCCAGGGATTGAACCTACATCTCCTGCATTGCAGGCAGATTCTTTTACCACTGAGCCACTGGGGAAGCCTGGTAGTAATTATACCAGCTGAAAACTTTCATATACTAGAAATGCACCAAATGTATTTGTTGGCCGAATTACTTACAGTCAAACTTTTAAATCAATATTCAGAGCAAGTCAAAGCCAAATTGAATAAAGCTGTCATAGAATAACCTTCTAAAATAAATATGACTTTAAAAAAGTCAGTTACTATTTAATCATTTACTACTACTACTACTACTATTTTGTTATTTAATTTTATTTAAACTTTTAAAAAGTTGGCCTTTTTTGGAGGAGCCCCTTCTCATCCTTATTTGATCTGGATTGCTCCTATCGTTACCACAATGTGCTACTGCAATATGAACTATTTGCTTGTTTGAAACCTAGGACTGTGCAGGAATGAGGTTATTTCTGTCCAGCTCTGCCAGTAAGGGATATTAATAATGCACTGGTAGTGTTTTTCTTCACTTAATAATAGTAACTGACTAAAGGTAGAGCCATTTTTACTTCATTTACTGAACTGCAGTATCATTGGGGCAGATGCAATTTTTCTGAAGCAACTTACAAACTTAACTCTCATGTGCTTCCTCAAGAAGATATTTCACTCACTTTTAAAAAAATTTCTTATATTTTTGTAAATACTTCCCACTTCACACAATCTCTTGGGGGAGAAAACATGCCTAAACCTTGAAACTGGAAATATGGCCCTAGGACAATGTAGCTAGCTTTATAGACATGCAAATTGTTTCTAAGTTTTCATTGGCATCTACGATTTCATGTGCTCAGTCACTCAGTCGTGTCCAGTTCTTTGCAACCCTATGAGCTGTAGCCCACCAAGATTCTCTGTTAATGGGATTCTCCAGGCAAGAATACTGGAGTGGGTTGTCATTTCCTCCTCCAGAGGATCTTCCCAACCCAGGTACTGAACTTGTGTCTCCTGCATCTCTTGCATTGGCAGGCAGATTCTTTTATTACTGAGCTACGTGGGAGGCCCTAAGATTTCATCTCATCTGTGCTAATTTCAGAATCTTCTCTGGAGAAGAATGTTCTAAGGTTTGATTAGTGAAGACTATCCCCACCCCAAAATACCTATACTTTCTAATCACATGAATTTGATTCTAGCAAATAAACTAATATATATTTTTTTCTCCATGGGTTAACCTGATTGGACAAAATTTGGCCCATCTCTATAACATTTAAAATATTATGATGACAATTGAGTTTTAAATCTTTAGAACAGGTGATCTAAAAGCCTTTCATGATTTGAGTGTTCTTTTGAATATAAAAAAGTTACAAATTCATATTTACTTGTATTTTTACTATTATTCACAGAGAAAAAAATCTACATGCAGACCAACCACTAACTTGTTTACCAGAGACTCAGTGGAAGATCCAGAGTTTTCCACCACTGCTGTGAAAGACTTAATTTGTAACATCTTTACCTAAAATTATTAACTGAGCACATACTGTGTCCCAGACACGTTCTAGACACTGAGGATATTCCAAGAAATTAAAAAAAAAAAAAAAGTCTACCCTCAGGGGCTTACATTTTAGCAAGGAGAGAGAAAAATAAAAATCATTAAGTGCCTTGAGAATTATATAGTGGTGAGGATGAACAGAAGGTACTGACAAGAAAGTTCTAAAATCAAATAAATCATCATCATTTCTCTATGTTTCTGGGAGACTTTCTTTAGAAAGTTTCTTTTCTAAATTGTGATTTTGTTTGTACTACTATTCGAAGTGCTAAGTAGATCTATTTTGGTCATTTTCTTGATGTAAAAATTATGCTAAACAAATCAAATATTATAATGTTGTAATGCTTGAGCCAATATTTTCTTTTGAAAACATTATAGCCTGTGATAAGGACAATCTGTCTTAGCATTAGATGGTATGTTTAAAAAACTATATGAAATGACTTTGGGAACATCCATTCAAATTCATCGTACTTTTGAATAACACTAATTATTGTTCCATAAGAATATTAAAGTATTCAAAAGTACTTTACATGTAACCTATCTTTTATGACATGGTAATTTAACTGAAAAATCAATATTTATGTCACTAAATTAAATATGTTACAACATATGTTGAAAATCAAGAAAAAGAAACCTTAGGAATTTTATCAAAGTATAGATGCCAATAGTAACAAATTTCCAAACAATCAAAGTGAGTTTTAGTGCCATTTTTCTACCAGTTTGTATCAAGGTCAAAATATCATTCTAACTTCAGTTGACTTACTATATGATGTAAACTTCCCCAGAACTCACTGATATATTGAGATATATATATATTAATATATATATTATATAGCTCACTGATACATTGAATATATATATTAATATACCATTTAAATCCATTTTAGCCAATAAACATCTTCATTTATTTAAAAAATAGCTATTGTCTCTTTCAAATCCCTTTAATCTCACAGATCAAAATATTTCACTTTTATTTAGATGGAATTTCCATTTCTCCTGCTGAAATATTTCACTTGTTCAATTTTAAGTTTGGAAATATGGTAAGTAATCTAACGATTGTGTTTTGCTTTTAAATATTACTTTGAATTCCTCTATTTTGAATCAGAACTATTATTTTTAAATTCTAGGACTATTAGAAATGAATTATGAAATGTCATATTTTAAAGTGGTACATGAAAAAAACCTCAAATGAAATCATCATTCTAAAAATCATATCTAAAAGCAGATGGTCTGGAATATGATTTTTCTCAACTCCATCTTTGGCTAAATTCAATTTTGCTTCGCCACACCAAGTCTTAAAGAAGGAGAATCTTAAAATATAATGAGAAACCTGAACAGTAGACAGATGGGAATCACTATCATTTAAAGCAGCTTCAGGTGAAATTCACATCCACATACAGTGTGAAAGGTAGCATGAATACTCAGGTTTTTACTACAAAAGCTTGTTTATAAGCATCATTATAACTGTTGAAAAGCTTGCTATTTTGTTCATACACTATGTGTCTGGGTTGCAAATGTATCAATGAAAACTAATATGCATATGCTGAGAGCATAATGACCTTTAGAACAAGAATTGGGCTAGTCATGAATGAGTTATTATGCAAACCAGGATCTAATTGATTGGGTTTATTACAATGATTATAATGATAATTATCATAAAAAGAGCAATTGCTGTTCACTGAGTACTAAGTCTGGATTAATGGCTTTCCTAAGCACTTTGGGTGCATTATCTCATGGCCTAAAGCTCAAATAATAACAAAGCAGTGGGCAGTAATTCAATTAATTCTCATAGTTTTATCAAGTAGGTACTGTTATCCTCACTTTACAGATGAAGAAATTGAGGCTTAGAAATATAAATAACTTGCAGAAGTCATGAACTTTGGATTTGATAAAAGGCAAAGCAGGGATCAAATCCAAGTTATTTGAAGTGAAAGTCTGCATTCCCATCTACTTTGTTTACTGTTTCCTAATAGTCATTTTCCTCTTTGCTGTGACTTCTAACTGAAACTTGTATCAACTCAGATCTTGATTTCTATCTTGTATCTGAAACATAATCATGAGTTACTTTCTTTGCTTGCCAACTTGATTTTTGTATTTGATTCTGCACTCACCCAGTTTTGATGTGCCATAATCAAACAGTTGGTTAAGATGGTTGGCCATCTCTCTTCTTGAATACTTGTTCCCGTGATATTTTAGGCATAAAACTATTGTCTGAAACTATATGACTATTCAGCCTTTCAAAAGGATGCATTATATCAGCTCTCATACTGAATTTTGGGCATTTTCATATTTTTTAAGTAGTTGGTTAGAAATCATTGTATGCATATTTTTAAAATGAAAAATACTATAAAAGTCATGAAACGACCTTCATTTTTCATTTTCACTTACTCAAATAGATTCTGAAATCTGAAGATCAATGCTTTTAAATAGGTTTATATAAATCAATTAATACATACTGAGATTCATGTTCTCCTTCAAGGCGACAAAGTCAAAAGCCATCTTCCACTTAGGTATTTCCTTTGCATTTACAATTGTATTGCATTTCAACTTGGAAAGGAAAAGCCAATGATTTTTCCAAGAGAGATTTCTTGCCAAGACAAAGAAGTTGGATCCATTTCTCTGGTATACAATCACACTTCTTCACCAGTATCTGAGAGTATTGGTCAGGAATGTTGGTTACAAGTGACAGAAATCCAAATTAGATTGGATTAAGCACAAGTAGGGAATCTTGGCTTAAATATGGGTGCTAAGTTGCTTCAGTCGTGTCTGACTCTTTGTGATCGTATGGACTGTAGCCCACCAGGCTCCTCTGTCCATGAGATTCTCCAGGCAATAATACTGGAGTGGGTTGCCACGCCCTCCTCCAGGGGATCTTACTGACCCAGGGATCGAACCTGAGTCTCTTCTGTCTCCTGCCTTGGCAGGTGGGTTCTTTACCACTATCGCCACCCTGGGAAACCCCTTGGGTTTTACAGTTGGGAAATTATGTCATATTTTATTCTGGGTATTACTCAATTCAGGGGCTTAAATAATGTCATCCTACCTCAGTTTCTCTCTTTCCTTTCTTATTTTCTCTCTCCTCCCTTAATCCTAGATCCTACAAGGCAATTGCCAACATGTTCAAACTTGTTTATACCGATAACAGACTCTACCATTTTCTTAAAGTCTTCTTTTTCTCAATTTTCCCTGATTCTCCAAACTGGGGCTCATTTACATGCTTTGGGTCACATGACTATGTCTAAACTAATCATGTGGTCAAGAGAGGGACTATATCTACTGCCCATAAGCCTGGATCACATCATAATCTGGACTAATTTGTGTTCCCCTCACCACACTGATCAATGTAACTGTACATTAGAGTCTTTAAGAGGTAATTAAGGTTAAATGAGGTCATATGGGTAATCCATTAAGATTTATGTCCTTATTAGAAAAGATATTAGAGACAGCCCTCCCAACCCGTTTCTCTATCATGCAATGACACAGCAAGACAGCCATCTGCAAGTCAAGAAAAGAGGCCTCAGGAATAGAACCCACCAGCAACTTTATTTTGGACTTTCCAGCCTCTCGAAGTGTGAGAAATAAATTTTGATTGTTTAACCAATCAAGGCTATGGTGTTTTGTTATAGTAGTTTGAGCAAACTAATATACTAGCCATAAAGAGCAAGAGAGTGAATCAGTTTTTCCTAAAGCTTACAGACAAAAGAGTGGAAAGAAGGCATTCTGCAGAAGACAACTCAGAAGCTATTTCCAAAAAAGGTAAAGTAGATATTGGTAAGCATAGTTATTATCCCAGTTTTAGCTAAGCTAGAGTCACTGGGTCTCATGACTGCTGCTGCTGCTGCTAAGTCGCTTCAGTCGTGTCCGACTCTGTGCGACCCCATAGACGGCAGCCCACCAGGCTCCGCCGTCCCTGGGATTCTCTAGGCAAGATCACTGGAGTGGGTTGCCATTTCCTTCTCCAATGCATGAAACTGAAAAGTGAAAGTGAAGTCGCTCAGTCATGTCCAACCCTCAGCGACCCCATGGACTGCAGCCCACCAGGCTCCTCCGTCCATGGGGTTTTCCAGGCAAGAGTACCGGAGTGGGGTGCCATCGCCTAGACATCTGCTAAAATGGAATTCTGTGCGAAGTTTTGTGTCATTTGTATCTGTGTTTGTACTTGAGGAGCTGATTCATAGAATTCATTGGATCCTTAATTATTATGTTACTCCTCAAAACTGTGTGGATCTGAGTTCATTAGGTCCCACAGAAGATCAAGGTAGATGTGGAACCAAGGAGGAAAAGGGGTAAGAATGGACTCTGGATGTATTTTATTTAAGAGAACTGTTTCACTTTGTTTAGCATAATCATCCTGGGGAACAGATTCACTCTAAGAGCTGTAGCATCAAGTGTTAACTTTATTTTCACCTTGTGAGTTACTTTCTTTACCTCATGTATCTTTCCTGTATTTTTAAAGTCACCTATTATTAATAATAGATACCTATTATCTATTAACAGGCAATAATATTACCTATTATTAATAATAGGCAACTTTAAAAATACAGGAAAGGTTCTAAGGCATAGCAAAGGGAATTATATTCAATATCCTGTGATAAACCATAATGAAAAAGAATATAAAAAAGAATGTATATATGTGTATAACTGAGTCACTTTGCTGTATAGCAGAGATAGGCACAACATTGTAAATAAATTATACTTCAGTAAGAAAATATACAGAAATGGAAGAATTCAATTCTTCCCTAGGATATATGTCTTTTCCTTTCCTATACAATCTGTACCCAATCTACTTCTCTCATCTGCCTTTATCCCCAACTCTAATTTATTGGGATGGAGAAAATGTCCCTCCTTAAGCATAAGTGGCTAGGTTCTCATGGAAAAAAATTTAAAAGTATTTTCACATCAAAAGAAATGTTTATTGATAATAAGTAGGAAATATTTTAAAGTTATATCTGTGTTATCATACGAGCTAAAGAAAAGGCTTGTATCAGAAAAGAAAAAAGAAGACACCAGAGTTTAAGTGGTTGTCATAATGTGGTGAGCCATCAATCAGTCATATTTTTTTTCTTTTGTGCTACACTCTGCATAAACTATGACTGAAAAAATAACCTTCCTTATTAGAATCAATACAGACACATACATCCTTCAGTGTTTTCCACTTATTTCTCATTGGTCCCTCAAATAGCTACTAGGCATAGATATACAGGTCTGGTTTTATTCCCCATTCACATTTATTGAAAGTCTCATCCACTGCAGTTAGATTTCTTTTCAACCATATATTTCTGAGTCATACACTTATTGCTATCATCAGATCCTAATGGCAATCCAGACTGCAAATGTTGTTGTCATTGGTCTTCATCCTTGATACCTGGTTCTATTTCAGATGTCTGGCCAGTTTCATTGGCCAGTCTCACTGGGCGGGCAAGTTTTCTCATCAGTTTGTGAGCCTTTTCTGCTACCAATTATAATCATTGCAGGGAGGGAAGTGGTAGTGACTTTTACCAAAGGTCTCTAGAGCATTTGCTGTTTTATTGTTTAATTATATTTATAATATTCATTACTGGTGGCAAGTGCTTTGTAAAAAAGAATGAAAAATGAAATAAAACCATCTAAAAGGTGTCAGTTAATTGATATCATGGGCATTTGAGACTGTGGTAAATTTAATATAAATTTGGAACTTTCCTTCCTCTTTGGTAGCTCATTTCTTTGGCAAGTTTTCCCCACTAGACCCTAAGGTAATGGGATCATTGTCTTTATAAACTCTGATGTGTAGCCTGCAAGTTGATTTATTTGTATATACTTTTAAATCAACTTGGATATAAGATTGTGATAGTCTAGAAGTAATATCTGGAGAAGGCAATGGCACCCCACTCCAGTACTCTTGCCTGGAAAATCCCATGGATGGAGGAGCCTGGTAGGCTGCAGTCCATGGAGTCACTAAGAGTCGGACAGGACTGAGCAACTTCACTTTCCCTTTTCACTTTCATGCATTGGAGAAGGAAATGACAACCCACTCCAGTGTTCTTGCCTGGAGAATCCCAAGGACGGGGGAGCCTGGTGGGCTGCCGTCTATGGGGTCGCACAGAATCGGACACGACTGAAGTGACTTAGCAGTAGCAGTAGCAGAAGTAATATCGTCATCTTAGAAATAAACTGGTAAAAATTCTACTTTTGTATTATGGAAATGAGATACTGATTTTATGCCAAATAAAGTGTCAGAATAAAAGCAGATTTTTATTCTCTGCTTAGAAACAATAATAAGTTGTTATATTTTTAATCACTTTCATTCAGGTGACTTGGGTGTCAATTGTATTTTGGATGATTCTAATTTATGTACACAATGGCATGTTTAAAATATTTTAATAATTGGAAATTACATAATGAAATGCATTATTTTATGCAAGTTGCAAATTCTGTAGCTTCAATAATCTTTGCTAATTTTGTGAGACATATGTTCATAAAATAACAATGTGACCCAATGATTATTATTCCAAAGTTATTTTCTTCTTCATTTTTTTCTTGCTTCCTCACTAATATGAATAGATAATGATTAAGATAATTCAGATTTCAACAAACAAATAGAAGAAAGGCAACATTTCCACCTAACACAAACCAGCTCTTCCAATCAGCACTTGCATTGCAAAGTAACCATTTTGACAGCCATTTTTATTTATGAGCATATTGTTCTGGATTTTTTTTGCTTTCCTTCTCTTTGTAGCAGTGGCTGTGGGTGAAGGAATGCCTGTTTAATATGCACGCTCTTGGAGAGACTATCATTTGAACTAAATGTTCATACTTCTTATCACTATGCCCAATTTTTAAGGTGACTTAGTATTAATGAGCTTCCCTGATAGCTCAACTGGTAAAGAATCCACCTGCAATGCAGGAGACCCTAGTTGGATTCCTGGATTGGGAAGATCCACTGGAGAAGGGATAGGCTACCCGCTCCAGTATTCTTGGGCTTCCCTTGTGGCTCAGCTGGTTAAGAATCTGTCTGCATTGCGGGAGACCTGGGTTTGATCTCTGGGTTGGGAAGATCCCCTGGAGAAGGGAAAGGCTACCCACTCCAGTATTCTGGCCTGAAGAATTCCATAGACCGTATAGTCCATGGGGTCGCAAAGAGTCAGACATGACTTTCACTTTCAATAGAGTGGGTATAGATTGTATAGGAAAGGAAAAGACATTTATAAACAAATTTTAGGAATTTCTCTTAGATACTGAGAGATGCAAAATTTGGGAGCTCTGGCTTCAAGAAAGTTTCCATTAAGATAGGCATTTTCTTTTTTTCTTTAATACACTGACACAATACCCAAAGTCCATAGTTTACATTAGGATTTGCATTTTCTGTTGTATATGCTATGCTGCTAAGTCGCTTCAGTCATGTCCGACTCTGTGCGACCCCATAGACGGCAGCCCACCAGGCTCCTCCGTCCCTGGGATTCTCCAGGCAAGAATAGTGGGGTGGGTTGTATATGCTATAGGCTTTGACAAATATGTAATGACACATATCCATGATTATAGTATTATATAGGTTTTGACAAGTATGTAATGACATATATCCATGATTACAGTATTATAGAGTGGCTCCATTGCCATTAAAATCCCCTGTACTGTCTATTCATCCCCCACCCTGCCTTAAATCCAGGGCAACCCAACTGATCCTTTTAGTGTGTCCATAGTTTGGAGTTTTCTAGAATGTCAAATACTTGGAATCATACGGTGATTCAGTATTCAATACTGAATACAGTATTCAAACTTCCCTTTTGCACTTAATAATATACATTTAAGATTCCTCCATATCATTTCACTTGATAGTTCATTTCTTTTCAGCACTGAATGATATTTCATTGTCTGGATGTACCACAGTTTATTTACATATTCACTTACTGAAGTACATTTTGGTTGCTTGTAAGTCTTGGTTACTACAATTAAAGCTGCCATAAACATCCTTAAGCAGATTTTTTTTTATGTAGACAAAAAGATTTCAACTCATTGATAAATGGATAAATGTTGAATAACAAGGAGTACAATCACTGGATTATAAAGTAAGAGTATATATAGTTTTTTATAAAGGAGACACAGGCTCTGTCTCTGGGTTTGAAAGATCCTCTGGAGAAGAAAATGGCAACTCACTCCAGTATTCTTTCCTGGGAAATCCCATGGACAGAGGAGTCTGGCAGGCTGCAGTCTAAGGGGTCATAAGAATCAGACATGACTTAATGACTAAAGAACAACAACTAGTATTATTTTGGTGTGAATTTTGAATTAACATTCTTTTCTTCTCTAGTTAGTGTTAGTCACTCAGGCCCTTTACTCTCATGCTTTAATTGGTACATATTCTAATAAAATCTGTTTTCGATTTTTTTTAAAGAAAAAATACAAGTGTCATTGGAGGTCCAAATGCAACTGAGTGAATTTTGGTAGAACATAATCTTATTTCATAGTCTCCCTCAACATGATACATACATCAATCTTGTCAATGTACCTATACACATTATCACACTGCTGCTGCTGCTGCTGCTGCTGCTAAGTCGCTTCAGTCGTGTTGAACTCTGTGAGACCCCAGAGACGGCAGCCCACCAGGCTCTCCCGCCCCTGGGATTCTCCAGGCAAGAACACTGGAGTGGGCTGCCATCTCCTTCTCCAATTCATGAAAGTGAAAAGTGAACGTGAAGTCGCTCAGTCATGTCCGACTCGTAGCGACCCCATGGACTGCAGCCTACCAGGCTCCTCCGTCCATGGGATTTTCCAGGCAAGAGTACTGGAGTGGGGTGCCATCATATTCTTAGATAAAATTGCTATGAATCATAGCTTCATATTTTGGCTGTGATTCATGTTTAATTATATTAAGACAAGGTTTATAACCTATCTTCTCTGATAATATTGTATCATGCCTTCAAACTACTTATTGAGATTTAATTACATATGTAATTGTTTAGGATTAATGTCTGTGTTCTCAGCCTCCTCCTCCTGCTTTTTTAAATCATTTGAACACAGTACTTGGTACATGGTAGATTTGCAGAAGTTATATGTAGACTTTAATGACTTTTACAAACATGTATGATACATACATCATGTATCATACATCATGTATACTTCCCTAATCAAAATGTTGAACACAGCTTCAACCCCATAAAGTCCCATCCAGCCTCTTTTCAGTCAATCCTCATGAGCAAACTGGGAGTTCCAGAGGTAGCAATATTTATATAAGACTTTAGTTTACATAAACAAAAGCCAATCAACACAACAGTACTGAACCCTTTCTGCAATGTTTCAGCCACAGCTAATTCAAAGTCATTATTCTCTTTTGAATCCACATTTTCAAGGAAAGATAATCATTGGAAATCTGTATACAACTGAGCAAATTTTGGTAGAATTTAATATAAAATGAAACTGGCTTCAAAAACTTTCCTTTTTTGTTGGGAATGAGAGTAGGTGAGAGGACAGTGGGAGCTCAGAAAACATTCATTATTGTTCAATATGCAGAGCAGCAGGGGAGGGAAATTAAAGTAGAGGAGTGGAGAGGAACAGCAGCAATATCCTGCAAATCAACAACCCTCCTTCGTGGGAGTGGAAATACCCAAGGGGAATAGAATCTTAGAGTGTCCCATCTTCCTGATCTTGCTGCACTCTGTGAGTAAATATAAAATGGCAAAGCAAATATGCTGCTAGAAATGGAGGAAAAATAGGTAAATAACTGACTGAAATAGAGCCAACCTGCTGCATTGATAAAGGGGGCTGTTCTCAGCTTTACTGGGGCTTGAAGCCTATTTGAGGTATTAGCTTCCTCATATATCATGATAAATATCTTTAGTTGAAAAACAAAGAGATTTTCCGAAAAAGGGTCAAATAGTTTATTAGGCAAAAAAAGAACAGAAATTGAGTGAAAGGAGTAGCAGTTGCTTGTCAGTGAATACAAGGTAGGCATTGCACAAAAGCCCAGTTCCTTAGCTATGAATATTTAAACGTGGCAACCACATTACAAGAAAACAATGAAGCAATCTGACAATTCAGCAAGCTCCCCCACCTAAAGATTTATAAAAACAGAGAATAAGTAGAACAGGACATTTGGCAATTGCTGTTTCTGAACTGAACTGCTATAATTTCCAAAGCAAGTAATTACTCAGAAAGCAAAGTAGAGACAGCAAGCAAACAATCAAAATACCACCGTGATGAACCTGTATACATAAGCTGGTTTTTTAACTGAAATATAGGGGCTATCCTGCGTGATGGAAGACAAATTTGGACCGAATAATATGAGACCCAAGTCAAGCCATTATTCCGAGTCAATCTGAAATAAACGTAAAAGTTCATTATTCATGTTTGAACAAACTTGAAGTTCTTAGTTCCAGCTGGGACCAGAAGTTGAAGAGCCAAATTAGAGAACCAAAAGACATGAGGACTTTGTGATATGCACACCTCATTTGGAAGTGTGAAACAGGAACGTTTTTATGAAAGTAAAATTAGTAATCATTTCGATTTAAGAAATGTAATGCTGCTAACCACCTGACCTGTCTCTTGAGAAACCTATATGCAGGTCAGGAAGCAACAGTTAGAACTGGACATGGAACAACAGACTGGTTCCAAATAGGAAAAGGAGTCCGTCAAGGCTGTATATTGTCACCCTGCTTATTTAACTTATATGCAGAGTACATCATGAGAAACGCTGGACTGGAAGAAGCACAAGCTGGAATCAAGATTGCCGGGAGAAATATCAATCACCTCAGATATGCAGATGACACCACCCTTATGGCAGAAAGTGAAGAGGAACTCAAAAGCCTCTTGATGAAAGTGTAAGAGGAGAGTG
>NW_011495035.1:5951317-5991564 GCF_000754665.1 Bison bison bison | reverse complement strand
AAGAGGAGAGTGAAAAAGTTGGCTTAAAACTCAACATTCAGAAAACGAAGATCATGGCATCTGGCCCCATCACTTCATGGCAAATAGATGGGGAAACAGTGGAAACAATGTCAGACTTTATTGTTTTGGGCTCCAAAATCACTGCAGATGATGATTGCAGCCATGAAATTAAAAGACACTTACTCCTTGGAAGGAAAGTTATGACCAACCTAGACAGCATATTGAAAAGCAGAGACATTACTTTGCCAACAAAGGTTCGTCTAGTTAGGGCTATGGTTTTTCCAGTGGTCATGTATGGATGTGAGAGTTGGACTGTGAAGAAAGCTGAGCGCCAAAGAATTGATGCTTTTGAATTGTGGTGTTGGAGAAGACTCTTGAGAGTCCCTTGGACTGCAAGGAGATCCAACCAGTCCATTCTGAAGGAGATCAGCCCTGGGATTTCTTTGGAAGGAATGATGCTAAAGCTGAAACTCCAATACTTTGGCCACCTCATGTGAAGAGTTGACTCATTGGAAAAGACTCTGATGCTGGGAGGGATTGGGGGAAGGAGGAGAAGGGTATGACAGAGGATGAGATGGCTGGATGGTATCACTGACTCGATGGACATGAGTTTGAGTGAACTCCGGGAGATGGTGATGGACAGGGAGGTCTGGCATGCACGGGGTCGCAAAGAGTCGGACATGACTAAGTGACTGAACTGAACTAAACTGAATGCTGCTAATTAGAAGTGAAAAATACTATCATATTTCTAATAAACTAAAGTCACCACCAAAATCAATTATATATTATTCTATACAAGCCAAGCATGACTCCAAGAAGTAACATAGCCCTTCTGTCTATCATAACTGTGTAGTTTTCCCTTGAGTCATTATATACCTAATGTCTAGTACCGAGTCCTATATATATCAGATGATCAACAAGCACTTACTGAATAAATTGGTATTACATAAATGTATTTCACCATACTATGTTCAAACCAAGTCTTAATGATTCTTAAGAATTTTATATAGAAAATACATCAAAGTAAAGCTGGCCTCTCAGGTGGCTCAGTGCTAAAAAATTTTCCCGCCACTGCAGGAAACATGGGTTTGATTCATGGGAAGGGAAGATTGCCTGGAGGCAGAAAAGGCAACCCACTCCAGCATCTAGCCTGTGAAATCCCTAGGACAGAGGAGCCTGCTGGGCTCAACAAGTCAGATATGACTTAGTGACTAAACAAAAACATGACTTGGATGCGTGTGTGTATGTGTATTTTTTCATTTGAAATAGGTGAAAAACAGCAGAAATTTAAAAAAAAAAAACTTTTTGAATATCAGAAGTCCAAAAACGTTCCAGTTTTGAGACTGAATCATGAAAGAGACTTTGTAAACTTAGATATACACAACTTATTTCTAAAACAACATCTAGGGCAATGAAGACTGCAATAAGTCCAAATTAGTTACAATAAAGATATTAACTGTAGAGAAGATACACTCAAGTTTTGTATACCAAAGTAACATTGAAACGGTCCAAAGTTATGAATATATTCAACACAAAGATAAACAGAGTATAAACCAAAAACTGAGTTAAGATTTGATTTCTCAAATTACTCATTTGATTTTCTAGGAATAGCATCAATATGTATCTAGGCATTTAGAATTTTTTCATCTTGCTCCAAATTAAGTATTATTTTAAGTTTAATAAGCATATTTAGATGTTGACTAAGATTTATGTACATATATGCTTTATTTTGTTTTGAGTATGTTAATATGTCTTCTGTCAAAAGTTTTTAAAATATAGGGAATTTTTTTCAATTTAAAAATGAATTTAAGCATGAAATAATTTTCTCTTTGTTTATATTTCTCAGACCAGAGCTTTATTAGCCACCACTCCATTATTTCTGAATTGGTTTCTCACAATCATCCTCAATTAAAAAATACATGTTTTGACAGTGTTAAGAAATTCTATTAGGAAAAAACTTTTTAACAAGTCTTTAAAAATTATTGGTACAATCTGTGTTACAAACTTTATGTAAACAAGATGTATTACAAAGCACTTTCTCATATGAGTATGCATAATCTATTAGTTTATTCCTACTGAGGGATACTTGCTGCTGCTACTGCTGCTAAGTTGCTTCAGTCGTGTCTGACTCTGTGCAACCCCATAGACAGCAGCCCACCAGGCTCCTCTGTCCATGGGATTCTCCAGGCAAGAACACTGGAGTGGGTTGCCATTTCCTTCTCCAATGCATGAAAGTGAAAAGTCAAAGTGAAGTTGTTCAGTCATGTCGGACTCTTAGCGACCCCATGGACTGCAGCCTACCAGGCTCCTCCGTCCACGGGATTTTCCAGGCAAGAGTACTGGAGTGGGGTGCCATTGCCTTCTCCAGAGGGATACTTAGGTTGTTTTTTTTGTTTTTAAATAGTAATAATAATTATTATTAGCAATGCTGTAATTAATTAATAACTTTGTACCAAGAATGATATTCAAAATATTTAATAGTATAATTTATGTACTAGCTCAGAAGAACACATACTTTGCAACTCAGAACTATTCAGCTATAAAATAAAATAAGGTATTATAACAGAGTGTACTGGCTCAATATTAGTCCTACCTTATGGATCATGGATAGATATTTTTCTAGAATAGGTCTCTAAAAGTTAAACTGCATAATCAAATTTTCTACAAAATTCTAATTTTTACATACTGCCAAACTGGGAAACAGACGGGGAAACAGTGGAAACAGTGTCAGACTTTACTTTTGGGGGCTCCAAAATCACTGCAGATGGTGAATGCAGCCATGAAATTAAAAGATGCTTACTCCTTGGAAGGAAAGTTATGACCAACCTAGACAGCATCTTAAAAAGCAGAGACGTTACTTTGCCAAAAAAGGTCCATCTAGTCAAGGCTATGGTTTTTCCAGTGGTCATGTATAGATGTGAGAGTTGGACTGTGAAGAAAGCTGAGCGCCGAAGAATTGATACTTTTGAACTGTAGTGTTGGAGAAGACTCTTGAGAGTCCCTTGGACTGCAAGGAGGTCCAACCAGTCCATTATAAAGGAGAACAGTCCTGGGTGTTCATTGCAAGGACTGATGCTGAATTCAGCTGAAGCTCCAATACTTTGGCCACCTCATGTAAAGAGCTGACTCATTGGAAAAGACCCTGATGCTGGGAGGGATTGGGGGCAGGAGGAGAAGGGGACGACAGAGGATGAAAAGGCTGGATGGCATCACCGACTCGATGGACATGAGTCTGAGTGAACTCTGGGAGTTGGTGATGGACAGGGAGGCCTGGCGTGCTGCGATTCATGGGGTCACAAAGAGTCGGACATGACTGAGCAACTGAATTGAACTGAACTGAAACTGCTATTTTAATTTCCATGTCCATGGTAATAAGTAAGATTAAACATTATAATATGCTTTTATCCAGTAAGTATATATTTCTTCCTCGAACAGCTTACTCATAAGATTCATTCATTTTTTTTCTTTATTGGCATATCTCTATTGATCAGTAAGAGTTCTTTATATTTTCTTACTGTGTTTTACAGATGTTTTCTTCCAGGCCCTTATATTTCCTTAAACTTTGTCATTATGTTTTTTTTCTATAGAGATTGCACTACAGCTACCTTCATTTTTTAATTAAAAATGAAATATTGGTTTTTCTTGTTTAATTTTTTCTTCATTATACAAGTGAAGAACATTATAAAGGCCTTCTCCTAAGACATATACTTAATTTTTAATACATTGTGTAAACACATTTTTTTCTTAAAAAGTTCATTCCAAACTTCTCTTAAATCTGTTTATTTAAGTTTATAACATCATATTTTTGTTCACACTGTCAAATAGTTTTCCTTTTCCCAATTTTGCACTGCATTTTCTTCAGCACTTTCCAGTTTACTCTTACCTACTTTCTCTCCCTAACAAGTTCCTCATAATTTCTAGTCTTAGTGTCTTTCAGAATCATAGTGGATATATTTTATCTATTTTCCTTGAATTCTAAATTTTTTGGCTAGAGTTAAGTAGCTCTCTGCTCAGTCCATTATCTTGATCTAATCTCTCTTAGGTTTGCAAAAATATCTTTGAAAGTAAACACCAATTGGTAAGAATATCCACATCCAGGAACTATCTAAATGAAACACTGCAAGGTGTAGAATTAAGAAGTGTGATTTCTCCATGAGGCAGATTAAACATGGGAAGAGTAAGGGCAGCACTAAAGAGAGAAAATGGAGAGGAAAAGCCTGGAGGAGCCAACAATCTGTGAAGCAAGGATGACGTTGAATAAGAAAGAAGGAAGATTAAATAAAAGAATCCTTAACTGTGTGCAATTTCAAAAAAACCTTGGCAAGGCTTTCGGGGAGTCCTGGAGCCATCAGAGGGTTCCCGTATCTCCTAAGAATGGATATGCTTTGGTACCCCTGTGTGCTCACTCACTGACTATAGCCCATGTGGCACGAAGCTTTATTACGAGCTTGGATTTGGGAAATACTTCAGTCCATAGACTACAATTTTTGTAACTGGACGTCTGATAGGCACGTTCTCATAGCTACCAAGGTGATATGTACTTTTTCCATGCTTTATTGAGAGTTACCTTGTTTGAACTTTACCAATTTTTATTGTAAGTATGTTTTTACTTATTTGTGGTGGTGGTTTACTCGGTAAGTCATGTCCTACTGTTGTGACCCTATGGACTTGTAGCCTGCCAGGCTCCTCTGACCATGGGATTCTCCAGACAAGAACAGTGGAGTGGGTTGCCATTTCCTTCTCCAGGGGATCTTCCCTACCCAGGAATCGAGCCTGGGTCTCCTGCGTCACAGGCAGATTCTTTACCGACTGAGCTATGAGCATATAACTTTTAATGGCAGGCATTGACAATATATTTTGAACAATACCTGCAGGCTCTTGGCCATTCATTTTATTGTAAAATACATTATTATTACAAATTTAAAATAATAATAATAATCTTATTCTTATCACTTTATTTGATGGAAATGTTGATGGGATAGTAGAAAACCCTCAATTGTATGTTATTTCTAAATACTGAGAGAACAAAAAGGCATCTTTAATTTTTGCCATTAATATGCTACATGAATATAAGCTTTTCAATTCGTTCAGTAAATATATCAAAGATGAATAAACAAACAAAGTACACATATAAAACAGCATACAGGCCAGTAACACTCAGGATTACTAGCTTTTCTAAAATTTCCAAACACTAATTTTATAATTGTCAAAGAATGCTTGTAAACATTTCCATCAGGTTTTTCTGTTTTCATAATTTTCTATTCATCATAAGTAGTTCTTTGCTCTTATGGGTAAAATTAAATTATTACTAATTTATTTAGGCATACTTATTTAGTTTTTAATTTTCAGTTAAGGCTTCATTTCCTCTCATACTCTTATATTCTTTTCTAAAACTTCTATAAATTCTGGTTTTTATTATTATGCTTTTATGAGATACATATGATATTCTAGGTACAGTCTGTTCAACAGTGGAGACAGGCAGACAATTGCCTCTCCTTTTTGTTCATGACACAATGCCTTTTCAACCCTAAATCACACAGAAATTTTTAACTGGCAGTACAGACTTCAAATACACATTAATTTGCTATCCACAATCACTTTTCTCTTCACTTCTATCTCCTTTGGATGGTTAGACATTGTAGGAAAATCTAACATACTTTCATTATTCCTCATTGAGCTTATCCTGCTTAACAAATGCCAGTCTGTACAGTTAGCAACATGTTTGTGGAATCTGAATTTGCATTCTCTACCTTAACTCTTGCTTGTAATTTAAAGCGGTATTAATTTATTTATGAAAATAATATAGTTAAGTATATAGGTGGTTTTGCCATCAGTAAATAAATGCATGTGAATTAATATGATTAACACAGGGATATTTTTCTCAACTTAACCTTTAATAAAAATGTGATATTACATGTTATATGGCATAACTTATACTGATAACTTACTTAAGTATATCTTATACCGAATAGTAATTCTTAACTTTTAAAAGTAACATTCACTCATTAAACAAACCAGAATATATAAAAATCACACACAAACATACACATAAAATGAAAAAAACTAAATCCAAAAATATTTACATACATATGTCTGTATGTGTGCCTATATATATGTACGGAAGAACTATACAAAAAAGATCTTCATGATCCAGATAACCATGATGGTGTGATCACTCACCTAGAGACAGACATCCTGGAATGGGAAGTCATGTGGGCCTTAGGAAGCATCACTACAAACAAAGCTAGTGGAGGTGATAGAATTTCAATTGAGCTATTTCAAATCCTAAAAGATGATGCTGTGAAAGTGCTGCACTCAATATAACAGCAAATTTGGAAAACTCAGCAGTGGCCACAGGACTGGAAAGGTCAGTTTTCACTCCAATCACAAAGAAAGGTAATGCAAAGAATGCTCAAACTACCGCACAATTACACTCATCTCACACGCTAGTAAAGTGAAAGTGAAAGTCTCTCAGTCATGTCCAACTCTTTGTGACCTCATGGACTTTACAGTCCACAGAATTCTCCAGGCTGGAATACTGGAGTGGGTAGCCTTTCCCTTCTCCAGGGATCTTCCCAACCCAGGGATTGAACCTAGGTCTCCCACACTGCAGGCAGGTTCTGTACCAGCTGAGCCACAAGAGAAGCCCCACACTAGTAAAGTAATGCTCAAAATTCTTCAAGCCAGGCTTCAACAATACGTGAACTGTGAACTTCCAGATGTTCCAGCTGGGTTTAGAAAAGGTAGAGGAACCAGAGATCAAATGGCCAACATCTACTGGATCATCCAAAAAATAAGAGAGTTCCAGAAAAACATCTATTTCTGCTTTATTGACTACGCCAACGCCTTTGACTGTATGGATCACAATAAACTGTGGAAAATTCTGAAAGAGATGGGAATACCAGACCACCTGACCTGCCTCTTGAGAAATCTGTATGCAGGTGAGGAAGCAACAGTTAGAACTGGACATGGAACAACAGACTGGTTCCAAATAGGAAAAGGAGTACATCAAGGCTGTATACTGTCACCCTGCTAATTTAACTTACATTCAGAGTTCAGTTCAGTTCAGTCACTCAGTCATGTCTGACTCTTTGCGACCCCATGAATCACAGCACACCAGGCCTCCCTGTCTATCACCAATTCCCGGAGTTTACTCAAACTCATATCCATCGAGTTGGTGATGCCATCCAGCCATCTCATCCTCTGTTGTCCCCTTCTCCTCCTGCCCCCAATCCCTCCCAGCAACAGAGTCTGTTCCAATGAGTCAACTCTTCGCAGGAGGTGGTCAAAGTACTGGCGTTTCAGCTTTAGCATCAGTCCTTCCAATGAACACCCAGGACTGATCTCCTTTAGAATGGACTAGTTGGCCCTCCTTGCAGTCCAAGGGACTCTCAAGAGTCTTCTCCAACACCACAGTTCAAAAGCATCAATTCTTCAGCACTCAGCTTTCTTCACAGTCCAACTCTCACATCCATATATGACCACTGGAAAAACCATAGCCTTGACTAGATGGACCTTTGTTGGCAAAGTAATGTCTCTGCTTTTCAATATGCTATCTAGATTGGTCATAACTTTCCTTCCAAGGAGTGCTGCTGCTGAGTCACTTCAGTCGTGTCTGACTCTGTGTGACCCCATAGACAGCAGCCCACCAGGCTCCCCCGTCCCTGGGATTCTCCAGGCAAGAACACTGGAGTGGGTTGCCATTTCCTTCTCCAATGCATGAAAGTGAAAAGTGAAAGTGAAGTCGCTCAGTCATGTCCAACCCTCTGCGACCCCATGGACTGCAGCCTTCCAGGCTCCTCCATCCATGGGATTTTCCAGGCAAGAGTACTGTGGTAAGTGTCTTTTAATTTCATGGCTGAAATCACCATCTGCAGTGATGTTGGAGCCCAAAAAAACAAAGTCTGACACTGTTTTCACTGTTTCCCCATCTGTTTCCCATGAAGTGATAGGACTGGATGCCATGATCTTAGTTTTCTGAATGTTGAGCTTTAAGCTAACTTTTTCACTCTCCTTTTTCACTTTCATCAAGAGGATTTTTTAGTTCCTCTTCACTTTCTGCCATAAGGGTGGGGTCATCTGCATATCTGAAGTTATTGAGATTTCTCCCAGAAATCTTGATTCCAGCTTGTGCTTCTTCCAGCCTAGCGTTTCTCATGATGTACTCTGAATATAAGTAAATAAGCAGGGTGCCAATATACAGCCTTGACGGACTCCTTTTCCTATTTGGAACCAGTCTGTTGTTCCATGTCCAGTTCTAACCGTTGTTTCCTGCATACAGGTTTCTCAAGAGGCAGGTCAGGTGGTCTGGTATTCCCATGTCTTTCAGAATTTTCCACAGTTTATTGTGATCCACACAGTCAAAGGCTTTGGTATAGTCAATAAAGCAGAAATAGATGTTTTTCTGGAACTCTCTTCCTTTTTCCATGATCCAGCAGATGTTGGCAATTTGATCTCTGGTTCTTCTGTCTTTTCTAAAACCGAGTATATCATGAGAAACACTGGGCTGGATGAAGCACAAACTGGAATCAAGATTGCCGGGAGAAATATCAGTAATCTCAGATATGCAGATGACACCACCCTTATGGCAGAAAGCAAAGAAGACCTAAAGGGCCTCTTGATGAAAGTGAAAGAAGAGAGTGGAAATTTTGGCTTAAATCTCAGCATTTAGAAAACTAAGATCATGGCATCTGGTCTCATCACTTCATGGCAAATAGAGGGGTAAACAGTGGAACCTGTGAGAAATTTTATTTTTGGGGGGTCCAAAATCACTGCAGATGGTGACTACAGCCATGAAATTAAAAGATGTTTGCTCCTTGGAAGAAAAGTTCTGACCAACCTAGACAGCATGTTAAAAATCAGGGACATTACTTTGCCAACAAAGGTCTATCTAGTCAAAGCTATGGTTTTTCCAGTAGTCATGTTTGGATGTGAGAGTTGGACTATAAGGAAAGCTGAGCGCCAAAGAATAGATGCTTTTGAACTGTGGTGTTAAGAGAAGACTCTTGAGAGTCTCTTGGATTGCAAGGAGGTCCAATCAGTCCATCCTAAAGGAAGTCCGGAATATTCATTGGAAGAACTGATGCTGAAGCTGAAACTCGAATACTTTGGCCACCCAGTGTGAAGAACTGACTCATTTGAAAAGACCCTGATGCTGGGAAAGATTAAAGGCGGGAGGATAAGGGGACGACAGAGGATTAGATGGTTGGATGGCATCACCAACTCAATGGACATGAATTTGTGTAAACTCTGGAAGTTGGTGATGGACAAGGAGGGCTGACATGCTAGAGTCCATGGGATCACAAAGAGTTGGACTAGACTGAGTGACTGAACTGAACTAAGCCACATGTTTAAATGTTATATATATATATATACACACACACACAAACACACACACACACATATGTATAAATCCTGTGAGCTGCAACTACTGAGCCCGTGTGCTGCAACCACTGAAACCTGTGTGCACTGAAACCATGCTTTGCAACAAGAGAAGCCATACAATGAAAAGCTCACACGCTGCAACAAAGACCCAGTGCAGCAAAAATTTAGAAAAAAAAAATTGTATCACACAACTTGTATGGAGTAGAGAGAGTAATCCAAGCTTCTCACTCCGAACTCTCTTCTTTCACTGGAGGTTACAAACTGCACCTTCTATTTCACTTGTAGACAGGTTTTTTTGACTGGTGGTATTTCCTAACAAATCAAATTATATGATAAGATTTAGATATTTAAAAATGAAAATCTGGGAAAAAGTGAGAAAATCTAGCAACTATGGATCCAAGTTTCTTAAAACAGCTCTGATTTAAGTAGCCCCTACCAACTTTGGGAGAGATACGCCTTCCTGAGTACATGGCTGTCCCCGTCAGTCTTATTTGATTCAGTTGTGTCACATCTCTAGCCACGGCAGACATTTGAGTGTTTAACTTGTGTACTGTTCCAGGTGGCTTCCCTGCTATATTAAACTGGAGATCAACTTAAGAAGGATACATAACTTTATAACATGATTCAGACCATCAACTCACTTTCCAACTGGTTTCATGGTGGTAGGATTTTTGTAAGGGTCCTGCTTCTAAAGTGCTTCAGGATTGAATCAATACAGTGTCTGTTGACTGTTCACTAAATACATTTATTCTGTGAGTGGAATCTAAACTACTCTTACTAGATAGAGTACCTTTTATGCTATACTAAATGAAGTTTAAAATCACTGTTATCCCAAAGCAAAAACACAAGAATTTTCCAGTTCTGCCCCTATGGATATTCAATTGCTCTTCTCTTGGTTCCTATTTTTTTTCTTCTTTTTTCTTTATAATTAGGTATGATTACAGCATCTCTGCACCTGATCCTTTGTCATTACAAACATGTATTGCTTAAACTATTTGTTTCTCAACATCCTTGTTGCATAGGAGAGATCACTCTCTCACCAGGAGTGAGTAAGGAGAAGCTAAGTGAATCACAGAACTTAATGTCTTCCTTGCTGAACACTCCAATGGTGACCCTATGGTTCATTTCTCAGACTGTCCCCTCTTCAGAGTCTCTGAGGATTGACTTCCCAGAAGTTATTCATATCTTCTTCAGTTTTCACCCGTAATAGAGGCAAAAATGTTAATTCCTTGCACCTAGGATTGATTTTATGACATAATTCTAGGTAATGATTTGTAAACAGTATTTTCTGGATGAAGTTTCTAATAAATGTACCTTATAACAGTTATAATGTCTAAAATTTAAAAAGTGGATCATAACAAGTGTTGTCAAGGATGTGGAGCTATGGAACTCAGAGATTTAGTGGAAGTATAAATTAGTAAAACTTCCTAGAAAAAAACTCTTAGGTAGCATACACTAATGTTTAGCACTAAGTATGAATTAGACCTTCCACTCCTAGCTATACCCCCAACAGAAATGCATATGTCTAATTACCAAAAACAAATAAAAATGCCCAAGACTATTTATAGCACGATTCATAGTAGTCCAATACAGAAAACATCCCAAATGTGCATTAACAGTGAAATAGATAAATAATGAATAATTATAAAATAGAATACTGTACTACAGTGAGAATGAACAAACTACAACTATACCCAATACTGAGGATGCATATCACAGCCATAACATTTAGCAAAAGATGTCAGCCATAAAAGAGTATAACTGTATAATTCCATTTACATAAAGTTCAAAACTATGAAAACCTATGCTATGCAGTTAGAAGTCAAGACAGTGACCACCATTGTCGACAGTGGAAAGGCAGATCTTTGTAGGGGCTGGTAAGCTTTAACTCTTAACCTGGAGGTTTGGTTACACAAGAGCAATCAATCTATGAACATTCAACTGTCGGTACTTAAATTGAAAATGTACTGGCTTGGCCAAAATGTTATTTCAGGTTTTTCATATCATAGGAAAACTCGAACAAACTTTTTGGCCAACCAAATACATTATACTTGAAGTTGAAGTTTACTGAAACACAGAAAGAGGAGGAAAAAGAGAGGAAGCCAGAGAGAGCTGAGAGTGAGGGAGAAGGGGACCTTGGCTGGCCGAGTCCTTTTTTCCCTCTGGTCCTATTAGCCTATTTCCAGTTGAAATACAAATGTGAGTTATGGATGTGTAACAGTCATAAAGAGACCATGAGGGTGAAACCTGCAAACCAAAGAGACCAATATGCAAAGACAGATAAAGTGCCCAGGGTCTCTGATCTCTGATGATAACACTGAACAACTGTGCCAACTCTGGACACTGATATCCGGACTTCCTGTTGCCTGAGACAAATTAACTCTACCCTTTTTGATGTTATCTGTCAGATATTTTTCTCGGCTGCTTTCACGTCCAGTTCCAATCACTATTACACAGTTTTCTAATTTTTAGCAATCTTCGAGTTAACAGTCTGATCACATGTAAATTTAATCCAGACCACTAAACCCTATTTTAGAGTCTCATAGTCCAAGAGAGACTCTAATGGTGGAAAATGCTTACACTTAAATTCAAAATAAGGTGCAAAGACAAACTGGTTTTGGTTCAAGACAACAACAGAGAAGGATCCGGGGTTCACCTCCCCCCATGGACACACTGAATCTGTAGCAATTTATAGAACAGCTTCCTCTGGGGGAAAAAACCTAAAAACCAAGCAACTCCCCTGTCTCTAGGAAATAAGAGAAGGCCCACATCAGAGCGAGTAGAAGAGGCTGGGACACAGCTGCCACCATAAACTCCATCTGCTGCACAGTGACTCAGATAGGAGGGGACTCAAAACCCAAATTTCTCCCTGATAAAGAAGCAGCTTGAACCCCACAGTAGACACCCCAACTTTTAAGACCCGCACCTGAGAGATGAACCCTCCAAAACTGAAAACTAACCGGGCTCAGGTACATGAGACCCACAAGGTTATGACCATCAGAGAAAGGCTCTTAAAGGGCTGGCATGATGGGATTCACCTGCCTTTGGGCCCAGAAAGAGGTTGTACATCCAGAGGCGGCAAACTTGCTGCGAAGGAAGCTCATCCCCTCTTAAAGCCCAGCCCGAGGCTCAGGCCTCCCAGGAGTCCACAGCCAACCTGCTGCTGGTGGCCACCATCTTCATATCTCCCTCTGTCCGCGGGCACCATCTTCTATTTTTTTTTTTTTTTTTTTTTCGTCTGGGCACAATCTACATACCCACTTTCTGCTTCCTTCCAGTCAGCAGAGGCCGTCTTTGTGCTCTGGCTGGCGGGCACCATCTTCCTTTTTTCTTTTCTTTTCCAGGTAGTTGCTGTTTGTCCAGCCCCTGGGCGCCGTCTTCCCACTCTCCTCTGACTGCGCACAAGTGTCTGGTTTTAGCGCGTGCCGCCCAGGAGACGCTCTTTGAACGCCAGGGCCCTGGAGGCTGAGGGGACTCATGTTCCCAAGTCTCGCGGGACTGTAACAACCTGAGACACGGGTCTGGGAAGGCTGACCCGGTGGAGCGCAGTGAAGACAGCGGACTGAGACCCTCTCCATCTTTCTGTGAAAGAGGCCTGTTTGTTTATCCTCAAAGCTGCAGTCTGAGGAGAGTCTTCTGATTAAACAGGTGTTAAGGATGACTGTGATCCTTTCCAGAGACCTCAGAGGCTATCTTCGGCTCGGCCACACCTGCGCACTGGAGCACCTCTGTCTTTTCCGGAAGCTTGTGTTCCCGGGTCCTAGGGGACAGTAACCAACGGAGACAGTTTTCATTAGGCTCCCCCATTCCAGGGCTTGGCCACAGAAAGCTGAATAAATAAAAGGTGCCGCGTCTTTCTGAGAAGGAGGCCTATTTGGCTTGTGAGGTGCTCCACCCTGAAGGGCAGCTCACGCTCGGTCCCCATGCAGAGGCTGTGCACAGACGCCCCTCAGGGAACTGAGTCACCATCTTGGTGCCAACCAGCCTCCACACGGGAACTTCTAAGCTCGTCTGGAGCCCCAAGATTTGCTGCTGCCGCACAGGAAACACCTCTAGATGGTCTGGCTCTGGCAGCCTCTGTACCCTGCCGGCACCACAGGACCATGTCTATGTTCTTCTAGAAGGGCAGCCACCTGAAGCCGGGCTTCCTGTCAGCCCCAGTCAGGTGCCCACCGAGATCCCCCTTCAGGATGCTGACAGGTCTGGTCTCAGCCTTACCCAGTGGGAGCCGGGAAGAATAAAATAGACTGTGGGCCAGTCACAAAGGCTAAGAGACAGACCAAGAGACGGAGTTGGACTGCAGGATAAGGTCCATCTGCCTGAGGCTCTCCTTCCAGAGCGGGAAGGTGGCTACTTCATCCAATGCATGGAAACCATCCCCGAGAGTCAAATAACATGAAGAAATAGAGGAATATGTTCCAAAGGAAGGAACAAGATAAAACCTAAAGAAACAAGCTTAATAAAAAGGTATAGTTTATTTTTTGTTCTTGTTATTCATGCTTTAATAATTGGCAAAGATGCCTGATATTTTTGGTAAAAACACAATATGCTCATGTTTGCTGACAGACTAGATTCTGTTTTGCCTTCTCCTCCCAGCTTTGATGTGCCTTTTCGACTCTCTTCCACTTACCTGAAATATCATGCGTTATGATCAGTTGTTTCAATCTAGTTCCTAAGGTCTTTGAATATACGCACCTAGTTTTAATCCTAACACAGTTTTACAAAGAAAAGATATATAACATATATATTTGCTGCATGTTACATGACTGTATTAGGAGTCTATTTTATAAACATTTTTCTTTAATATTTATTTGTTTTAATTTTGGCTGCGTCAGGTCTTAACTTTCAGTGTACATACTTCTCTGTAGTTGTGTTGTGTGTGCTCCAAGGCACTTGGGCTCTGTAGTTTCCCTAAGGAAACTTATTTCCCCAAGGAAACTTATTTCCCCAACCAGAAATCGAACCTATGTCCCCTGCATTGGAAAGTTGTTTCTTTTTTTTTAATTAATTAATTATTGGGGCTGCACTAGTCTTCATTGTTGCATGGGCTTTCTCTCTAGTTGCTGTGAGTAAGGGCTACCTTTAGTTGTGGTGTGTGGGTTTCTCATTATGGCCACTTCTCTTGTTACAAAGCACAGGCTCAAGGGTAGTGGGCTTCAGTAACTATAGTGCACAGTCTTTGTTGCTCTGTGGCCTATGGGGTCTTCCTGGAATAGGGATCGGACCCGCAGCCCCTGAATTGGCAGATTCTTTACCACTGAGCCACCTGGGAAGTCCCAGGTGCAAATTTTACAGCTGCAGCATATATGACATGTGTAGTGGCTCTTTCTCATTTTTTGGTACTGATTATTAATTCCCTTTTTTTCTTTCACAAGAATCTGTGAAGTTTTTCTATGAAAAGCAAGTTAATAAATATTTTCAGCTTTGCAGGCCAAGTGGTTTAGGCCCTATTAACTTTACCCTTGGAGCAAAAGAGCAGCCACAGATGTTTCATACACAAACAGGGACAGTTATGCTCTAATAAAATTTATTTACAAGAATTCTGGTGGTTCAGTGGTTAAGGCTTTTTGTTTTCACTACTGAGGTCCTGCGTTCAATCCCTGGTCAGGGAACCAAGATCCTGGCAAGCCACCTGGCCTGCCTGCCCCAAAAAAATATTTACCAAAAAAAAGAAAAAAAAAAGCAACTATCTAGATTGGCCATGGGTCACAGTTTACCAAACCTTGTGTTTGAACTTGTAAATAAAACTTTAGCTGCTTATTCTTACTAATGAAGCTAAAGAGATCAGAAATTTTTTTTATTCCATTCTCTAAGATAAATGGAAAGGGTTGAAATTATAGAATTGTTACCAGAGTTCATCTAGACTTTGAATCTGGAGCAAGTAATGCAAGGAATTAAAGAAAGTGGGAAGCCCTTCAATGTAACAGTGGGGTGTAATGATCAGATTTTTCCAGCCTTACAACATTATAGTGTTCTGGGCTTCTCATGTTTCTGAAACTTTGATCGTTTTTAATTTTATTTTTATCTTTTGGCTGTGTAGCATGTGGGATCTTTGTTACCGAACGAGGGATTAAATCTGCCCCCTCTGCATTGGAAGGTGGAGTCTTAACAAGTGGACCTCTAGTGAATTCTTTCTAATCCTTTCTTCCTGGTACATTCAGGCTTTCTCTAGTTGTGATACTCAGGCTTCTTAATGTGGCGGCAGTGAGGTGGCATCTCTTGTTGCCGAGCATGGGCTTTAGAATGTGTGGCCTTCAGTAGTTGTGGTACAAGGGCTAACTTTGTTCCGTGGCATGTGGGATCCTTCCACACTAGGGATCCACACTAGGGTTCCCTGCATTGGCAGGCAGATTCTTAACCATTGGACTACCAGGGAAGTCCCTCTGATCCCTTTTAAATGACGTTGTCATCTTTAGAATACAGATTTTGTATAAAATCTAAATTCTCAGAGTCTCTTGAAAAATTAAGAAAATCATAAGACCCTTACTACTGGCTGATCCATTTAGACTAAGCATGAGTTTCCATTCCCAATCACACCCTACCACCTTCCCCATTATGAGACTTAGTATCACTTGCCATTCTGCATCAAGTATATGCTATTATTTTTCTTAACCTGGAGTTCTTTGCTCATTTATGTTCCTTGCCTAGTATGTGTATAAATCTGCAAGTTCATCTGTTGAAATAGGTCATCACAGTATACATTTTTTTTTTAAGATAATGCCATGTTTAAAACTGGGTTTCCCTGGTGGCGCAGTTGGTAAAGAATCTGCCTACAATGTGGGAGATCTGGGTTCAGTCCCTGGTTTGGGAAGATCCCCTGGAGGAGGGCACGGCAACCCACTCTAGTATCCTTGCCTGGAGAATCCCCATGGACAGAGGAGCCTTGGGGACTATAGTCCCTGCAGTCACAAAGAGTCAAATAGGACTGAGCAATTTTCACTTTCACTTTTCTTTCATGTTTAAAACATTCTTGTCAGAATATGATTCAATAAGTAGTCTTCTTAATCCAAGTTAAACACAGAAGTCCAGAAATTAAGGTAAATCGTACTATATACACTCTGAACATGTGAATTATCTCATCCCATACACTCTGAGTAGAGGCATAATGGCTTTTCCTTTAACCATAAAACAATGGACTTTAATAGTTTCCCTGGTAGCTCAGCTGGTTAAGAATCTGCCTGCAATGCAGGAGACCCTGGTTCAATTCCTGGGGAGGGAAGATCTGCTAGAGAAGCAATAGGCTACCCACTCCAGTATTCTGGCGTGGAGAATTCCATGGACTGTCCATGGGATCGTAAAGAGCAGGGCAGAACTGAGCAACTTTCACTTCACTTTAATAGTTTAGGGATAAATAGCTCCACTCCTTTGTCTCCCCTACCCATTTCTCCCAACTTTCTCAAAAATTTTGGTTAACCATCACATTGCTTAGTTTTCAATTTGAATCTTATGTTTCTGGATACAAATTCAATAATCTTAATCCTACCTGAAGTAACAAAATACTGTTAGACAGAGCACAGTATTAGGCAAACATTTTCTTCTCTATTCTCTATGTTTTCCTCTTGAGGAGGAGCTCCCTTCATGTAACAAAATTGGCCCTTCCCTTCCCTTTCCCTCTCTTTGTCCTAGAGGAGGACAAATTAATTTTAATTTTCTGTTTTGAGGGTTGTGAAGAAAAATGTGGGAACATGCATACCAGTCCCACCCTTCCTGGGAGTAGGACTTTCCTCGGAAAGTTTTCGGTCTTTCCTACTCTGCTGTTCTTCGAGTTTACAAGGGACAGCGTGGGATGGTCAACTCCTGTTTCTGGGAGGAAAATCAGCCTAAGCCAAGGGTTCTGTATTAGAAATCTCATTTTCCTACAAACTTAAAACACATTTTCCAATATCAATTAGCCATTTAAGAAAGGAGATATTTTGACCCCCATCTCCGTAACACCTTTGTCTTATCTTAAAATACATTCAGAAGCCAGGCAAAAAGGGTGGGTCATGTCACTGGGCACCCTTAGGATTACCATCACATGTGAGTAACAAATTGTTATCAAAGGTGTTATTTGGAGGGCATATCCCTTCACATTTTTCAATATTAATCACTTTGATCAACAGGATTTGATTAAATCCTGACCCAAGTGATGAATGCAAATGTGTCTGTTGTTAAGATTGCCTCCATGAATCAAAATACTGCTGATAAGACCAGTTTAAGAATTTCTTCTGTATTTTGGAACTCATCAGGCTGAGTATCAGCAGGCGCAGGAGAATCCAGGCCAACCTATGAGAGGGAAGGTCATTAGAGAAAGGGGGATTTGCTGCACTTTAGACTTCACCCTGGACAGGCTTACCAGGGGCCCTGTCTGCACTGTTCAGAACGCAACCAACCAAACACGTTCACTGTTCAGCCTTGCTTTTCTGATTTCAACAATCCTTCTTGTAGGAACTTACCAAGAGTGCAAAGATTATGTACAACTATGTTCCCTTCATTGTTTATAATAACTCTCCCAGGCCCACCAAAAAGAAAAGTCTGGAAACCAGTCAATGGAGGGTAGGTTAAAATAAAGTATTTGTTGTTGTTTAGTCACTAAGTTGTGTGTAACTCTTCATGATCCCATGGACTGCAGCATGCCAGGTAAAGTATGGTGTTTCCATATGATGAATCATTACATAGTCATTAAAGAGAATCATAGCAGTCTATATTTATTGGTAAGAATTCCATGACATATAGCTGAACAAAAACTAAGAAGAGGGTGTGAAATAGCAAGTACAGAGCAACCTCACCTGCATATATTTATTTATATGTACCTGTGTAAAGTTTTTGGAAGGATTGTCATCAGAATGCTAATGGTTGGTTTCTGGGTATTGGGATTTGAAGTGATTTTATCAAACTTTTTCTATATTGCTCTAAAATAAATGGTGTTGCTTCCATGAGAATCCATTGCTCTGTATTTATATTGTCAGCTCTCTGATGATAACTATTTAGGGGCATCAGTTTTCTGGTTACAAGATCATTAGTCTTTTCAGAAAACAGCATAATTGAACTACATTTTGTTTTATTCCTAAGTACCATGGCATTTAGTTTTTAAGGAGCTATGTGTGATTTCTGGTCACTAGAGCAGTTATTTAAGGCTCTCAGTTTGAAAATAGCATGAGTATATCACAATACCTCTTTCATTAAAACAGGCAAAAGGGACAATTTGGTTACACATATCCTCAAAGCCATCTTGTATCTAACATACTTTAGAGTGCTCTGGGAGCTATCATCAGAAATTCATCTCTTTCCAGCTAATAGCCCTTTCATACTGCTTTTCTTGCCAACGAACAGATTCTTTTCTCATTCCCATATCACATTTTTTAAATTGATTTTTCACACTTTGCCCTCTGGAAGTAGATTTTGGTGATTTATATGGATACTAAGAATTAGCAGTTAGCATGCATTTCATTCATGGTCCTTAAAAATCATAATTATCTAATGCATGATATAGAATACATATCACCAAATGCTAGGCTATTAATAAGAGGAACGGGTTGTTGCAAATTACAGAATAATTTTATCATACATTTTGAAGTGCAAGTTTATGTTTTAAATATTAAAAAAAAAAAACAAAACAAAAACGGAAGGCAAAATAACATTACTTAACAGAAAAAAAAGAGAGGAATGAATTTTTTATTGTTTGGAAGAGATTGTTGAGTAAGTTTTCAAGTAACATATACTCTGAAAAAGTATATATAACAAAATAGACTATTCCAGAAGGGAAGAGAAATGTGTAGTTCATGTGACATTCTAAAATAATAACCTCTTTTTTATTTTATATTCCAATTATATAATCAAAATGTGAAAAATAATATAAATAAGCTAATTTTAGAGATTCTAGGTGTATCACTAATTTAAAAATCTGATTCAAAATAACGTTCTTATATTTTTTCCAGCATTCTTTAAAATATGTAATTATTTTCTGTTTCTAAACTTGATGTTAGGGTAAAAATGTAGTGCCCCCTCCACTGTTATTGATTCCTGTCATTTTCATTTTTTAAAAATAGCTCAGGAATTCTTAAAATCTTATTTTTCCTAAGCCACAGTAAATTTGTCATGCATATCTTATCTTATTTCAAAGGGGTAAATGCAAAACTCTAATGATTCACGAAAATTGTTTGAAAGCATGACACAGGTGTAGATTCTTAATAAGACTATTAGAAGACTAATAGAAATCTTTGCCACAGGTCTCTCAACAAATACACTTTGTTGATTCACAAAATTTTTCAGAATTCCTTGCATGCATATTATTAACAACTTAACAGATAGCTTTGTGCAAGGGGTTGGTGGAGGGGAGTGACTGCCTTGGAACTCCTACCCATAGTACATATTTACAAAGCTGCCAACTTGGCATTGATTTTTATAGACTGAATACAAACAAGAAATCCAAAGCCTATCTTCTTCCTCTGCAGGCAAATATTTTCAATTGAAAAGTTGGCCAGTATATCCAAGTAAAATGAGATGTATGCAGTGTTTTACTGCATTATATGGTAATCCTTTCACAACAATAAAAAGATCTACAATAGAAGAAATCACAGATTTTGAAAATTTTCTTTAATTATATACCTTATGTCATTTTTATGTACACCACATTATAAACCAGTCTATATATTACAGAAATTGTATACTTCAAACTTATGAGTAAACATACTTAGTTCTACAAATTCCATTTTACAGTAGTAATAAATGCCTACATAATTTACTGTGTATATATGAAGTAAGTAAACACCAAAGAAGTCACTTAAAATCCTCCATTCAAACCTATAATTTTAAAAGACTGCAGTTACCTATTAATATTCTTATCTTAATTCAATTTTTGCTCTAGGAAATTGAATGAGAGAGTAGATGGTCTTATGAGCTTTTTCTCCTTGGCCAGAACCATCATATACAACACACATACAAAAATCAACTCCCAGTACCATCTGTAAGAAAACAGCTTAGGGAGAGCTAAAAAGTTTTAATTTCCCACTGCCACTATCAAGCTGCAGCTGTAGGAGCAACCCTGAGCCTTTGTGAAACTACTCAGCTTGCTTTTGTTTCCAGGCATTGGCAGAGCCTACTCTTCAAGGGAGGTGAATCTAGTATCATAAATGTGAAGTGCTGTTTTATGGATCTCTCCTGCCTTTAAGCAAGATTAGGAATCAACAAGCATTCATATATGCTAAGAGATATAACAGACTGGAGTTGCCACATGGTGCATCGCCACAGATTTTACACACCTACTCTAAGAATTTATCAACCAAACAATATGTGGGAATTTGCTTTATAATTTAATTCTAAAGGATATTTAACAGAGGGTTTGCTGCTGCTTCTCCCTTATGCCTAGCATACAATCTGTTGGCAAGTCTGGTAGGTTTTACCTCTAAAATAACTTCTCCCTGCTTTCACTACTACAGTATTAGAAATTTTGAAATCACTCCCTGTATTAGTTTGCTAGGGCCACTGTAACAAAGTACCACAGATGGGTGGCTTAAAATACAGAAATTAACTTTCTCACAGTTGATGAGGTCAAGAAATCCAAGATCAGGGTGTTAGGAGGCTTGGTTCCTTCCTCTCTCTTTGACTTTCAGATAGACACCTTCTCACTGTGTCCTCCAGAGAAGGCAATGGCACCCCACTCCAGTACTCTTGCCTGGAAAATCCCATGGACAGAGGAGCCTGGTGGGCTGCAGTCCATGGGGTCGTGAAGAGTCAGACACGACTGAGTGACTTCACTTTCACTTTTCACTTTCATGCATTGGAGAAGGAAATGGCACCCCACTCCGGTGTTCTTGCCTGGAGAATCCCAGGGATGGGGGAGCCTGGTGGGCTGCCATCTATGGGGTTGCACAGAGTTGGACACGACTGAAGCAACTTAGCAGCAGCAGCAGCAGCAGCAGCACTGTGTCCTCACATGTCTTTCCTCTGTGCACATAGGCCTCTGATGTACCTTTTTACCTGTCCAAAATTCCTCTTCATAAAAAACACCTGTCAGGTTGGATTGAGAGGCACCTTAACAGCCTTTTGACATAAGCATCTCTTGAAAGGCTCTTATCATTAAATACAGTCACATTGTAAGGACATAGGGTTATGCTTCAATATACAAATTTTGAGGAAACAAAATTCTGCCCTAAACACTCCTCAATATTCTCCTTAATCTAAATTCCTCTTACAAACATATTCTCCTTCTGTCAAACACATTCATGACCACATCATTATCTTACCAATTATCTTTCAATGAATTCCACTCTTTCCAAAGAAAAGTGTCAGTCGCTCAGTCGTATCTGACTCTTTGCAACCCTATGGACTGTAGCCCGCCAGGGCCTCTGTCCATGAGATTCTCCAGACAAGAATGCTGGAGTGGGTTGCCATTTCCTCCCCCAGGGATCTTCCCAACCTAGGGATCAAACCTGGGTCTCCTGCATTGAAGGCAGATTCTTTACCACCTGAGCCACGAATAAAGCCTACTATTTCCAAAGAGAGGTTCAAATGTATAGCTTGACACCTCATATCCTTCTATTTCCAGCCTACCTTTGCAACCATAATATCATCTTTACATCTGATATGCCAAACAACTACAAGAATTGGTCTAATTTCTACCCTGGCAGAAACATCTACTCTCATGATTTTGCTTATCACTGCTCCCTACTCAAATGCTAACTCCTCGACCAAATATGTCTTAGCCCTTCTTTATAGGGGATATCCTCAGAGAACATCTCTACCCCTGTTGTTTGGGAACAGCCTCCAGTATCTGTAATATCACTCAAAATCCTACAGGTGTTTGTGGAATGGCTGTTCCCTAGCTCCTGATATATGCAGTTAGGGTGGGCTGACCATAGACCTTATCACCTCAGGTATTGGCACATGATTGAAGTCTTGCCAGTGATTGTATTCCAACTCTCAGGCTATAGGTATTATTCAAAGAAAACACATTTATCTAATGAGCACGAAACCTAGGACTTCTGCTAGGACACTAGAGAGCAAGAACTCTTTTAATTGAAGTTGTAAAATTAGCAAAAATAAACCTGGGCTCTTGCCACTTTGTCACTCAAGTGGGATAAATAAAAATAATTTAAACCCTGGAAATAGTTTGGTTGAACCACAGAGCATCAGTAATACAGAGAAATTTTAAATGCTACTAGAGGGAATATATTATTTAGAAAGATATGACAATTAGACTAACAGCAGACTTCTCATAGGAACAATAGACATAGGAGGCTTATTTCATCAAACAAAAGAAAAAAAAAATAACTGTCTAGAACTTTTTTCTACCAGCTAAAGCAGGAGTAGAGAATAAAGTTAAGAACTTGTCATGTACATAATAGTTCTTAAAGTTAAGAACTTGTCATGCAACCACAGACCTAAAAGAAATAACTACTAAAGGATGTACTTTATTCAGAGGAAGTGATCCATAAGTTAAAGGAAAGAATGAGAGATAAAGTAGTAACAAAAAAAGTAATTCAGTAATATATGTTCTTAAGTCTACTTAATGTGCAACTTAAGTTATATATAGGGGCTTCCCTTGTGGCTCAGACTGTAAAGAATCTGCCTGAAAATAGGGGAGACCCTGGTTCTATCCCTGGGTTGGGAAGATGCCCTGGAGAAGGGAATTGCTACCTACTCCAGTATTCTTGTCTGGAGAATTCAGTAAAGTATTTTCAGTCAAGTATGAACATATGGGAGTTAAGTGAAGTATAAAGTATGTTCTGTAAAGTATGAACATAAAGTATGTTCTGTAAGGTAATTCAGTGATGTATGTTCATAAGTCTAATTACTGTGCAACTAAAGTTACATGTATTGATACCAGGGATGGTAATCATGGGACGATCACTTTGAATTAATGCTTGCTAAGATATAATATTTCCAATGACTCATTGGAAAATATCCTGATGCTGTGAAAGATTGAAGGCAGTAGGAGAAGGGGATAACAGAGGATGAGATGGTTGGATGGCATCACCGACTCAATGGACATGAGTTTGAGCCAGCTCCAGGAGTTGGTGATGGACAGGGAAGCCTGGCATTCTGCAGTCCATGGGTTTGCAAACAGTCAGACATGACAAGTGACTGAACTGAACTGAAGGTATAATGTTATGCCTCCAAATGAACTAGTCAATTAATAATAATCGTGTTTCTGAATATGAATTATTAACAATGAAATTTTCATATATTGCTGTGTTAACTGATATTTACAGCTACTTGAGAAAACTGACAATATTCTACTAACACTAAGTCTATACATGCTCTATGATCTAGCAATTTCTATCTAAGATAAATTGACACATGTTTTTAAAATATAGAACAGTCTTATGGACTCTGTGGGAGAGGGAGAGGGTGGGAAGATTTGGGAGAATGGCATTGAAACATGTAAAATATCATGTAGGAAACGAGTTGCCAGTCCAGGTTCGATGCATGATGCTGGATGCTTGGGGCTGGTGCACTGGGACGGCCCAGAGGGATGGTATGGGGAGGGAGGAGGGAGGAGGGTTCGGGATGGAGAACACATGTATACCTGTGGCGGATTCGTTTTGATATTTGGCAAAACTAATACAATTATGTAAAGTTTAAAAATAAAATAAAATTAGAAAAAAAAATATAAAAGGCTATAATGTCTGGAGAAACACTATTTTTTATTTATTTGTTTTTTAATTTGAGTGCAAGGGCTTTAAAATATTGTGTTGTTTTCTGTCGTACAATGTGAATTGGCTATAGGTATACATATATGACCTCCCTCCTAAGCCTCCCTCCCACCCTCCCATCCTCCCCAGGTCATCACAGAGCACTGAGCTGAGCTCCCCGTGCTAAACAGCAGGTTCCCCAGTTCCCACTACCTAGCTATTTTACACATGCTAGTACATGTATGTCAGTGCTACTCTTTCAATCTGTTCTACCCTCTCCTTCCTCTACTATGTCCACAAGTCCATTCTGCATGTCTGCAACTCTATTCCTGTCCTGCAGATAGATTCATCAGTGCCATTTTTCTAGATTTGATATGTATGCATTAGAATATGACATTTGTTTTCTCTTTCTGACTTCACTCTGTCTGACAGATTCTAGGTTCATCCTCATCACTACAAATGACCCAGTTTCAGTCCATTGTATAGTTGAGGAATATTCCTCTGTAAATATGTACCACATCTTCTTTATCCATTCATCTGTCAGTGGGCATTTAGGTTGCGTCCATGTCCTGGCTATTGTAAAATATTGCTGCGATAAACATTGGGGTACATGCGTATGTATATATGGAGCACATAATTTTGAATTATGGCTTTCTCAGAGAATAAGCCCAGTAGTGGTATTGCTGGGTCATATGGCAGTTTTAGTTTTAGTTTTTTATGGAACTTCCGTACTGTTTTCCACAGTAGTTGTGTCAATTTGCATTCTCATCCACAGTGCAAGAGAGTTCCCTTTTCTCCCCAACCTCTCTAGCATTTATTGTTTGTAGTTATTTTTGTTGATAACTGGTCATTCTGACCGGTGTGAGGTGATACATCATTGTAGTTTTGATTTGCATTTCTCTAATAATGAGCAACTTTCCCTGGTGGCTCAGTGGTAAAGAATCTGCCTGCCAATGCAGGAGACATTGGTCTGGGAAGATCCTATGGAGAAGGAAATGGCAACCCACTCTAGTATTCTTGCCTGAAAAATCTCCATGGACAGAGGAACCTGGTGGGGTACAGTCCAAGGATTCACAAAGAGCTGGACACAACTGAGAGCCTGAGCAGCAACAACAACAATAATGAGCAATGCTGAGCATCTGTGGTATGGTTGTTGGTCATCTGTGTGTCTTCTGTGGAGAAATGTCTGTTTAGGTCTCCCACCCATTTTTTATTGGGTTGTTCGTTTTATTTTTTATATTAAGCTGAATGAGATGCTTTTATATTTTGGAGATTAATCCTATGTCAGTTGCTTCATTTGCAAATATTTTTCTCCCATTCTGGAGGTGTCTTTTCATCTTGTTTATTGTTTCCTTTGCTTTGCTAAAGCTTTTAGGTTTATTTAACTCCCATTTGTTTATTTTTGTTTTTATTTTTGTTACTCTAGGAGGTGGGTCAAAAAGGATAATAAAGTGTTCTGCCTATGTTTTCCTCTAAGAAAAACACTATTTATTTTTAAAAAATCCAAGTAAACCTAAGTCCATCCATAGGTAAATGAATAAATTGTGCTATATTTGTATAATTATTACACATGTGTGAGAATAAATGAATTAATAATGAACATAATAGTGTGGATGAATCTCATAGATACTATGTTAAATGACAGAAATCAAACAGTAAAGAGCACACACTAGAAGACTATTTGTACAGAGTTTAAGGATAGCTAAAACTAATTATGTCCCAACCATATTAACTTTAAGGGGCAGGTAGAAACTGGAAGAGAACACAAAATAGCTTCTGGTGTTCTACATGCTAAGTCGCTTCAGTGGTGTCTGATTCTTGGCAACCCTATGGACTGTAGCCTGCTAGGCTCCTCCGTCCATGGGCATTCTCCAGGCAAGAATACTGGAGTGGATTGCCATGTCCTGGGGAATCTTCCTAACGCAGGGATCAAACCCGTGTCTCTTAGATCTCCTGCATTAACAGGCAAATTCTTTACCATTAGTGCCACATAGACCCTAGTGTTCTAGGAATGTTCTATTTCTTCATCCACATGCTGGTTATACATGTGTTCACTTCATGACATTTAATGAGATGTTTCACTTATTTTGTATGTGCAAGTTGAGCTTCTCTGATGATTCAGTGGGTCAAGAATCCACCTGCAATGCAGGAGATACATGAGAGACAGGTTTGATCCCTGGGTTGGGAAAATCCCCTGGAGGAGGAAAATGACAACCCACTCCAGTATTCTTGCCTGGGCAATCCCATGAACAGAGGAGCCTGGCGGGCTACAGTGCATGGGGTCACAAAGACTCAGACAAGACTGAGCTACTGAATCAGACATGACTGAGCAACTAAGCACTCACACATGTGCAAGTCAATGAATTTTATGTTCAAATAACAAAAATATAGAAATAACCATTTATAATATAATTAAATCTGAAACTACCAAGACTAAGGGAATAAAGGAAGTTTATAAAACTATCCATTCAATAGAAAGCAAGTAAATAAGCATACCAATAAAGTATTTTGTAAAAGACTGTATGATTTATTCACGTATATGACAGATGTTTACAGAGCATCTACCAGGTTCCAGGAACTGTTATAAATATGGAGAATTCATATCAGGGAATGAAAATATAAAGTGCCAGAGGGAGAGAGTATCTATAGTAAGGTGGCCAGGGAAAGATTCAATAAATAGATGACATTATAAAAAGACTCTAAGAGATGAAGTTTCAAATCCAAAATAAGATAGTACCGAAAAGAGAAAATGGCAACTGTGAAAGTTCTGCTAGAGTTAGCTACACAAATCCAAAGGACAGAGGCAGATAAGTGTGACCAAGCAGAGTGAGGATGAGAATATTGAAGCAGAGTGAGAATAAAAGCCAAATTATACAGGGCTCTGGAGGGAGTTGTTGAGAGAATGCATGTGGGGAATAACAGGAAAGGAAACTGGCTCTAAGGTTGTCAGCCTAAGGAAATGGAAAATAGAGTTACCATTTACTGGCATAAGACATACTGTGGAAGAAGCAAATATGTCAATAAGGACAATAAATATAAATGGATTAAACTCTGTTGTTAAAAGAAAGAGTTAATGGATTTATTCATTTGATATGTATGATATTCTTACCTATATGAATGGGTATATATTTCTGAGATAATATATGTAAATGTATTTCTCTCCTTTAAATGTTAAATTTCTTGCAATTTTCTAGGTGAGTCTCTTGAGGCAAAGAGATATTTTGTAACACTGTAAAATATGCAAACAATGCACGGTATCTAATTAGATAACAAGAGCAGTTTAAAGAAACTTTTGAGAGTAAATTTATCTTTGAACCCCTTTTGTTATGGTTTTTATAAGCTCGTGCTGCTGCTGCTGCTGTCACTTCAGTCATATTCAACTCTGTGTGACCCCATAGACGGCAGCCCACCAGGCTCCCCCATCCCTGGGATTCTCCAGGCAAGAACACTGGAGTGGGTTGCCATTTCCTTCTCCAATGCATGAAAGTGAAAAGTGAAAGTGACGTTGCTCAGTCGTGTCCGACTCTTAGCAACCCCATGGACTGCAGCCTACCAGGCTCCTCCATCCATGGGATTTTCAGGCAAGAGTACTGGAGTGGGGTGCCATTGCCTTCTCTGTTAGCTCGTAATGCAATGTAATTCAGAACCGTAAAGTTAGTAAATCCTTAATATTAATACATGCTTGGTAATAGTAATATTATTGTTGTTGTTTATTTTATTTTTGTTCATTCTCCATATACACACTAAAATCACAAGTTTCTGCCCTTATTATTATACTGAAACCTAGCAGAAAGAATGGAATAATCACCCTCAGCTACTTTGTATAGCAAGGGTAGATGTAAATACTTTTGATCTACTTAGGTAAACAGTGTAGAAAAGAGATTTTGAAACAATGGAACTAAAATTTTTAGTATTTTTTTCCTTCGGAGTTTAAGAGAGGATGGTTGTATTAATTATATTTCTCAGTTCATGTCACAATATCAAGGTTAAGAACAATTTCTTTTATTCTCATTCCCCACTCGAATTCCCCTTTCTGTTCCCTGGTAACCATTTTATTTCAGATTTGTTCCCATATTTATATGTGTTCTTAAGAAGTTTATATTAATGTTTTTTTCCTCTGCAGGTATACTCAATTTACATTAATGGAATTGTGCTATAAGATCATATTGTTTCGTATTTTCTCACTCATCACTCTTTTCAAGGTCTTTCTATGTTACTCTAGGTATGTACTTCACTGCATTTAACTACTGCTTAGAATTTATTGCAGACACAGTGCCCTACTCATGTCCTCTATTCTATCAGTGTACATCTGTGAACTTCCAAATATCTGCACTGCTCCTGTATTCTACTACCTACGGGCTTTCTCTGGCGACCAGAGACCATACTGCTGCCCACTGTATGCCTGAAGAGGTAAGAACATTATGCTTCTTGAAAACAACTCTCAATCAATGACCAGAGTTGGTGTATAAATTCTCCATCAACCTCTTCTCTTAGTTGTATGGTATTCTAGGCCAACCTCCAGGGTTTCCCTAAATGGTTACGCTTCAGTGACTAGTTCTTAAATTAATGATTCATTCTCTTTACTGGCTGCTGTCTTCCCATTCATTTGGCACTTCTCTGCTCTTCTACTTGTTTCTTACACATCCCCAGAAAGTGTCTCCATCCCATGGTCTGCATCTAGGTGATCCCAAACTAAGACAGTATTTCATTCATTTCATTGTATTGTACTATCACCCTAGTGATGGACTTTAGTTATGAACTTCAGATAACTTCCTACTCAGCACAATATAATAAGTGTTTTCAGAGAAGTCCACTTACTGCCATATGAGATAATTTCTCCAGGTAACATACTGTGTTAAGTTTGTTGGGTAGTACGGTGCCTATGTAAATAGACTAGGAACTTCTAGATTTCTCTCCAAAGTGATGCACATGATTTTCTAGATAGCCTTATGTTGGCCAGCCCTACTTTACACAATTGATAAGTGTTTGAAACTTACTGATAGTTTAGTTTGAATTTTTCTAATACTAAGCTTTTTCATAGGCTTTAGTTCTAACCCTTTTCTTATTTTTCTAATTCCATTCAGGACTTTCTTACATTCTTTAAATCAGTTTATCAAATTGAGAAATTATAGATATCATCTCCTAGTCTATCATTTGTTAACTTTTCGGAATAGTATTAAGTTTTGAATAGAAATCCTTAATTTTGGCCAATTATTACATTAATCTATCATTTTCTCTGTAATAAGGCTTTGTTGGTATTGTTTAAGTAACCCCTTCTCACTCCTAGGTCATAAAGATACTCTCTTAAATTATCATCTATTACCTTTAGAGTATATTTCACATGTATGTGTTTAGTTCTTTGAATCATCCTTATTTATGGCTTAAAAATTCCTAAATATTTTAATATAGCTATACAGATTAACTGCACGTTATTAAAGAAAAATGCAAAATAAATGAGAATCAACAGCCGCACAAATTGTTCTCAATGATTCCATGAGCACATTTGAATCACTCTTGTTCCTCTCTGAAGGCCACAGTTCTAAGTTTGAGTTATCCAAACTGCTAGAGGACATTCTTGTTTCCCTAGTTCTGATCCCTGCTGCTAGGTGAATCTCTCTTACAAAGGACACTTTTTTCTTTTACAAATTTGGAGATACTGCATTACACACTTTGACTATTTTTTCCTCTGTTGCCTCAAATGGAGCAACTGGCTGTCTTTCTGATATTCCTCTGAAGTGCAAACTGTTTCCAAACAAAGAAAATGAGCTTTGTCTGCTTTGCTCTCTTTGGGTGAGCCCATCAGACAAGCTTGGCTCTGGGGGTGGCCCACAGAGCACAGGATTCCCACCTACGCCTACCCTGCTGATTCTATGGGACCACTGAATCTCCTCCATTTCCAAATCTATACTTTCAGCTGTAGGGGGGAAAAAAAGATATAGCTTCCTGAGCAATCTGTTCTCTTTGCTTTCACAGAGTTTACCTCAGCCTGTTTCTTTCTGTTAAGAGAAATAAATACTTTTCAGAGTTTGATTGTAAAGAGCTATAGTCTTTTTTCAAACATCCTACTAGATTTCAAGATAGACCAGCCAGGATACAACAATAAATAGTGCACAATACCATTGTACAAGCTAGAAATTGTAGGGTAGCCTAAGTGGTTTAATATGGATATTTTTATTCTTTAATACCACTATGTATAAAACAAAACAGCAGATAGTTAGAAAATTAGAATTCAGAATTACACTTAAGTACTGAATGCGAGGGCTGCACTGGTAGCTCAGCTGATAAAGAATCTACCTGCAGTGCAGGAGACCCCAGTTCAGTTCCTAGGTTGGGAAGATCCCTGCAATAGGGATAGGCTACCCACTCCAGTATTCTTGGGCTTCCCTGGTGGCTCGGTCAGTAAAGAATCCGCCTACAATGCAGGAGACCTGGGTTTGATCCCTGGGCTGGGAAGATATCCTGGAGGAGGGCATGGCAACGCACTCCAGTATTCCTGCCTGGAGAATCCCCATGGACAGAGGAGCCTGGCAGACTACAGTCCATGGGGTTGCAAAGGGTCGAACAGGACTAAGCAAAGCACGGTACAGCACTGGATGGGAATGTAATCCTCACCTACTTAAATCCATCAAATCGGGGTTATAGTGAGAATCACTATGCATGCTAAGTTGCTTATGTCCGAATCTTTGTGACCCTGTGGACTGTAGCCCACCAGACTCCTCTGTACATGGGGTTCTGCAGGCAAGAATACTGGAGTGGGTTGCCATGTCCTCCAACAATGGGTCTTCCCCAACCCAGGTATTGAACCCACATCTCTTTTGTCTTTTGCATTGGCAGGCAGGTTCTTTACCACTAGCACCACCTGGGAAGCCTGAGAATCATTGTGGGAGTTATTAAATATTTTTAAAATTAATATATGTTTATTTATTAATAAATATTTAATAAACATGTATTTATTAAAATACATATTTTGACCACCACTACCACAGATTCTGATTCAGTCGGGGATTTTGTTGGAGACTAGCCAGTGCAAACCACCCATGTTATAAATGAGAAAACACCAGTTAAGAAAATATACCCTATAGCAGCACTGATAACTGCCTATTCAATACCCTTTCTAGCTTTCTTCCTCACTTGCAGTCACAACACTTTTATTTCTCAGTCTCTCACATGTAAGCATTATGATGTGACCCAGCCCTAGTCAGTGAGAAGTAACATAAACTTCTGATACAGTGTCTGAGGAAAAAAAAAAAAACAAACTTGAAATATGACAAATTTTGGCTTGTTAATCTGGTTTTCTTTCCCCTTATTTCATTTCTTATCCTTTTTACCATGGACCCTTCTCTCTTTTCTTGCTTGGAACATAATTGTGATGGTGACAGATCCAGCATCCATTAAATGAGGATGAGAATAAGCTCCAAACTGTAAGCTAAACAGAAAGACAGGTGTCTTGATGCCTGATGACTAATGATGCTAACAGCCACGGACAGACTGCTCCTCAAATTCTCATTGTATCAGAGTCACAGGTGAATGCAGTTTCTCTTAGTTATAGATATTTATTTCCTTTGTGAAATTATACATGTGCCTGTATAGGCATTTGTGCATATGTTGTGTATGGACACGCAGACCGACATGTAAATAATACAATAAGTGGACCAGAGCTGAAATCAGCTGTACCAAAAGAAACCAAAACATAAACTTTCATACTCAGGGACTGTCAGACAGAGGTGAACAAGGGACACTATATTAGTGAAACTTTTGGTAGTTGCAAATAATAGAAGGGCAATTAAAATTTGCCTTTCAAGAAAGAGCTTGTTTAAACCATATTTTGATTCAAGATCTTATATAATGTTACTGTATAAATTTACTGCCTTTTCCTCTCACTTTTTCAGCCTGCTTTCCTCTATACTTTGGCACACAACCTTTCAAAGGATCAAAGATGGATAACAACTTCTTACATACATCTACTAAGTTAAAATCTAAGGAAAATAGAACATGCCTCTATTTTTCCTTATGCTGCTGCTGCTAAGTCACTTCAGTCGTGTCCGACTCTGTGTGACCCCATAGATGGCAGCCTACCAGGCTCCCCCGTCCCTGGGATTCTCCAGGCAAGAACACTGGAGTGCGTTGCCATTTCCTTCTCCAATGCATGAAAGTGAAAAGGGAAAGTGACGTTGCTCAGTCGTGTCCGACTCTTAGCGACCCCGTGGACTGCAGCCCACCAGGCTCCTCTGTCCATGGGATTTTCCAGGCAAGAGTACTGGAGTGGGGTAAATGCTTGTGACTAAGCTATATCATGACTAAGCTCAATAAGGTCATGTTCATATGTCTGAACAAATAACCATAGCCATCATAATAAGGTAATCTGACTGGGTAGGTATGGAATCAATTGACCTTACCCAGGCAAAATGGGTACCCTCAGTATACCCTTTTATACTGAGAGTATAGAAGGAGTTGTATAAAAAGAAAAGTACAGTATTGTTATCATGAAGAGCTTGTGAGGGGAAATGGGGTGGAGATTGACACTGGGTATACATTTTTTTAAAAGGCAGATGTCCACCACATCACATGATCATTCTGTCACAACCCCAAGGTAAGTAAGAAGGCCATGGATGATTTAGTCCGCAAGGTTCCACCCAGTACCTTTCTCAAATGGTACTAGTTATTATAATTCTGGATTTCTAGTTGTAGTTTACCATTGTAAAATATGAATTTCCAACCTTTGAGGATAAGCATTGGAAGATGCATCAGAAATACCAGACCTTAGATAAGCTCTAGAAGGGAAATGCTTGGACTTATCTTTCTTAATATATTTTTTAACATGATGATCTTATCGACTTCCAAGGTGGTACAGGATAAAAGATAAGAATCTAAGATACAAGGATAAAATTTCTAATGTATCTGTGATTGTGTGTATCCAAAAAAAATAAAACTATGCTAATGGTTATATATGTGTATAAAATCTGTGAGCGTAAAATATCAGTAATTTATCTACCATGCTATCTCTAGCAACTAGCACAGAGCCTGAAAAATAGTAAAAACTGAATAAATATGTGATGGGTGAATGAACAAGTCCATGAAAGAAACTGAGACCATTTGTCTTTATCTGATCTCTCCAGATTATGTAGGTGATACAAGCATGCAGGAAAACAACTTATAAAGTTTACTTTGGCAAGTGAGAGCTCTGTATTCCTCATTCAAACCCTGACTCAGCTGACAAGATACTGTAAATAAATCAACTTAAAGGTTTTGCCTTTTTTAAACTTGGGATATACAGGGGTAAACAAAAACATTTATCAAATACAAAGTCATAAATATCTAGGTAGCTATATTTTGCATTAATGACTCAATCCAACCTTATCATTATAATACTTGAATAAGTTCAATAGGAATATGGAATCTATAAAAAGGCAGAAAAGAAGTAGCAAAACAAGATATTGTAAATATAAATGGATAGTGCATCCTTAAATTATATTTCTCACCAGGGTCACATGAAAGACAATAATATATACAGGAAAATATACACTTGTCCAACATTCCAAAGGACAATGCATTACCATCGCTTCCAATTCATCCTTCCAAGTAAGATTACAGTTGTACCATAAATGCTCTGCTTCCTCTGGAATGCTTAGTTGCATAATTTTAATACTATTTTCTGTGAATTACTATTTATTTTCCTTGTTTTTTATAGATTAATTTCCATTTTCCATTAATTTAAATTTAGAGTTAATTAGGTAGACATAGGGCTTCCCTGGATGGCTCAGCTATAAACAATCCACCATCAATGCAGAAGATGCAGGAGATGCGGGTTCAATCCCAGGGTCAGAAAGATCTCTTGGAGGAGGGCATGGCAACCCCCTCCAGTATTCTTGCCTGAAGAATCACATAGACAGAGGGAGCCTGGCAGGCTACTGTCCATAGGGTCGCAAAGAGTCGGACCTGACTGAGCATGCGTACATGCATGCAGGTAGATCTAAGTATTAATATGGTAGTTTAGTAACATAAGGAAATCTCATTCTTTTCTCTCTCTATCATCACATTGTGATAATTAACTCAGATTTTTATTTCCAGTTATTTCATTTACTAAACCATTGCCTCATGTAAAATGTTTTAAACATGGAGATTTAGAGGATGATGAAATCCAAAAGAATAGAATACTCTTTAAAAAGTAGATATATATACATACATATTAACAAGGCAAAATTCCAAATGTATGAAAAAGAGAAGAAAATAAATGTTTGTTTGTATATGCGTGTAAGAAAGATAAAAAGAAATAGTCCAAATGTGTTTTCTAGGCAAAAGAAAGATGATCACCTCTAGGTGATGAAATTATGACTAAGAAGCACATACTTTTTCTATTAAGCTTTTTTGTTTTTCTCCCTTTTTTGGTAAAAATGTCTCATTTACCATGAAATGAGACAATATTAATACTGTTATATAATATGGTGAATGAAAGTTGCTCACTTGAGTCCAGCTCTTTGTAGTCCCATGGACTATAGCCTGCTAGACAGCTCTGTCCATGGAATTCTCCAGGCAAGGGTATTGGAGTGTTTGCTATGCCCTGTTCCAGGAGATTTTTCCCACCCAGGGACTGAACCCAGGTCTCCTGCATTGCAGGCAGATTCTTTACCATCTGAGCCACCAGGGAAGTGGCAAAGATCAAACTGAATGACATTAGAGACCAACAAACTGTGAAAAATTGTTAAAGAGATGGGAAAACCAGACCCCCATATCTGTCTCCTGAGAAATATATCTGCGTGTGTGTCAAGAAGCAACAGAACAGACATGCAACAACTGACCGGTTCAAAATTTGTGAAAGGAATACACAAGGCTATATTGTCACTTAGACAAGGTATATTGTCACTCTGCTTGCTGCTAAGTCACTTCAGTCGTGTCCAACTCTGTGCAACCCCATAGACGGCGGCTCACCAGACTCCTCCATCCCTGGGATTTTCCAGACAAGAATACTGGAGTGGGTTGGCATTTCCTTCTCCAATATCTGTCTCCTGAGAAATCTATCTGTGCGTGTGTGTACATGTATACCTGTGGCGGATTCATTTTGATATTTGGCAAAACTAATACAATTATGTAAAGTTTAAAAATAAAATAAAATTAAAAAAAAAAAAAAGAAGCAGCAACGGAACAGACATGCAACAACTGACTGGTTCAAAATTGTGAAAGGAATACAACAAGGCTATATTGTCACTTAGACAAGGTATATTGTCACTCTGCTTATTTAACTTATATGCAGAGTACATCATGCAAAATGCCAGGATGGCTAAATTACAAACTGGAATCAAGATTGCCAGGAGAAATATAAACAACCTCAGATATACAGATGATAATACTCTAATGGCAGACACTGAACAGGAACTAAAGAGCCTCTTTATAAGGATCAACGAGGAGAGTGAAAAGGCCGGTTTGAAGCTCAACATTAAAAAAATGAAGATCCTGGCAACCGAACCAATTATTTCATGGCAAATAAAAGGTGAGAAAGTAAAAACAGTAGAAGACTTTTATTTTCTTGGACTCTAAAATCACTGCAGATGGTGACTACAGCCATGAAATTAAAAGACATGCTCCTTGGAAGGAAAGCTATGGCAAACCGAGACAGCATATTAAAAAGCAGACATTACTTTGCCAACAAAGATCCATCTAGTCAAAGCTATGATTTTTCCAGTAGTCATGTACTACTGAGAGTTGGACCATAAAGAAGGCAGAACAAAGAAGAATTGATGCTTTTGAATTGTGGTGTTGGAGAAGACTTAAGAAGACTTGGCAAGATCAAACCGGTCAATCCTAAGGGCAGTCAACCCTGAATATTCATTGGAAGGACTGATGCTGAAGATGAAGCTCCAATATTTTGGACACCTGATGCAAAGGGCCAACTCATTGCAAAAGACCCTGATGCTGGGAAAGATTGAGGGCAAGAGGCAAAGGGGCCACAGAGGTTGATATTGTTGGATGGCATCACTGACTCAATGGACATGAGTTTAGCAAACTCCAAGAGATAGTGAAGTACAAGAAAGCCTGATGTCCTGCAGTCCGTGCAGTTGTAAAGAGGGGGACATGACTTAGTGATGAACAACCACAATAGGAAACCGGTTCTGGTGCCAAAAAGATAGGGAACTGCTGGTATGAGGGCCCCTTTGATCTCCTGAATGATGAGTGGCAATTCTAGACAGCAGGTATGTGTTGAACTCTCGAGACATAGGGACCAGGGGAATGACCTGAAACACCGACTTGAAGGATTATATAACATCATCATGTAAAGTGTTAACATATAATCATTTCAGCAAATCCTCCTAGGGTTCTAACCAATAATTCTAAACTTGGCGATTTTATTTTTTTTTTAATTTTATTTTATTTTTAAACTTTACAATATTGTATTAGTTTTGCCAAATATCAAAATGAATCCACCACAGGTATGCCTGTGTTCCCCATCCTGAACCCTCCTCCCTCCTCCCTCCCCACACCCTCCCTCTGGGTCGTCCCAGTGCACCAGCCCCAAGCATCCAGTATCGTGCATCGAACCTGGACTGGCGACTCGTTTCATACATGATATTATACATGTTTAAATGCCATTCTCCCAAATCTCCCCACCCTCCCCCTCTCCCACAGAGTCCATAAGACTGATCTATACATCAGTGTCTCTTTTGCTGTCCCATACACAGGGTTATTGTTACCATCTTTCTAAATTCCATATATATGCGTTAGTATACTGTATTGGTGTTTTTCTTTCTGGCTTACTTCACTCTGTAAAATAGGTTCCAGTTTCATCCATCTCATTAGAACTGATTCAAATGTATTCTTTTTAATGGCTCAGCCATTAAACTTGGCGATTTTAGAGAGAAAGGAAGCATGTCACCTCTAAGCTCAATAGCCTACAGAACCAGTTACAATAAAAACCAGGCACCACATTAGATGGTTTACATGAATTGCATTATATAATGCTCACAACAACTATGAAGGTGAAGTGTAATCTGTCTCATTATTTAAATGAGGAAGTCACGGCTCAGGAGGCATGCCCCAGATCATAGAGATAGAAAGAGAGGGAATACAGTTATGTCTCACTCCAAGACTAATGCTTGTAACTATCATTCTTCATGGCAGTAGGTATGTTCAGAGGCCTATAGGTATCACTTTACCCTGAGTGTTGGATTACAGGAAAACTTTCCTTTGCAAAGTCCACCTCACCCTCAGGAGACATTTTACCAGGGTTGATCCCCCAAGTCTATTTCAACTCTAAGGGTTTATCAACTCAGCCTATTAACCACGTTGGATTTTTATATTATTGTAGTAAAGTTATTTCTAAGACACAATCAGTTTCTGACTTCAAATCCAAGAAAAGGGGAAAGGTCAGTGAAACAAAGCTATAGAATATCAGAGGAAAGAAAAGAAAAAAAAATTAAAAAAAAGAATACCAGTGGAAAGACATGACCCAAAAATTGGATTTATAGAAAAAGAAATCTTAAAAGGAAACTCCATGGAGACTATGAGTCTACAACCTAGTCTGACAGTTTTATGTTGTGCCATAATTCAACATAGTGAAGAAATGCAGGGACTAAGGTGTTCATATTAAACTATTCATGAATAATAAAATCATCTTCATTTTAGCTGGTTACATATTCTATTTAAATTATTTTATGTCCTTCCAACTTATGACAGTGGCAAGGATTCGATGATGTTAATTTAAAAACAACTGCTTAAGTTGCTTAAGATTTAAATAATTCCTGTTTTGAGAGAATGAAAAACCACTGCTGACTAAATCAAGGAAAGAAGACATTTATAAAGGCATGAAACATCACAGAAATGATTGTATTCTAGTTAATACTTCATGTAACAATTCATATTTTAAGGGAGTTGGCTCTGTGTTTAGAGCACTATTTTGTCTATTTTATATGGAAAGTAGTACATTTAGCTGCTAAAATACTAGTGCTGTCTAAACATCCTAGCATCCCCATCATTGAAGTACATACCCATCAATCTTCCAAAAAATATGTTTATATTAATTTGCCATTGAATAAATGATAAAACTCTATAAAAGTCAAAACTTTCCTTTCTGAGGTTTATTTTTCAGATAGAGTAATATTGTGCCATATATTCTAGTATTATTACTTACATACAATTTTCTTTTAGCATGACAATACAAGGTGAATAATGTTTTCTTGTGAGCTGGCATCCTCACCACTGAAGATAAACCTAATACACTATAAAATCACATGCTGCCTAATGTAATAGACTGATTTTCCTGATAGCATTATCTTTCACCTACTTATTTCTTCTATCTTTCACACATAGAGTTTTACATTATTTTCACTTTGTATATCGTGAGCCAGTCACACTTCATAACTAAACAATCTCTGCCATTGACAAATCCTTTAACCAAAAAAAGTAAGACCCTGATTTAAGCTGATCGTCATTGGTTCTCTTGGATATTCTGTATATGTGAGTTGTGGCTCAGACTGTAAGGAATCTGCCTGCAATGCAGGAGATCTGGGTTCAACCCCTGATTAGGAAGATCCCTGGAGAAGGGAATGGCAACCCACTCCAGTATTCTTACCTGGAGAATCCCATGGACAGAGTAGCCTGACAGGCAACAAAAAGAGTCAGACATGACTGAGTGAATAACATGGACAAATACATGCATCCTACCTAGTTACACCTAATCTGGGTTTATTTTACTTTGTATCTTTTGCCCACTTTGTTTTACATTCTGTTGCTTTTAGATGGAAAGAATATAAGAAAAACTCACAACTTTCAAAATTTTATACATATAAACTCTTTTCAGTTTGCCTAACTATTCTGTGAAAATATCCCCCACCCAGTATCCCCAAATACAAGTTTAAATCCTCATTTTCCCTCAATAGCTCCCTAAATTGTTCACCAAAAACTCTTCTCTTTAAATCATCCAACAACATATACTTCCAGCTATCAAAGTATATAAGTATATACATAAATACACACCTACACATATACATATTACGATCATCAAATTCACCTCATTTCCTAATGCAACTTATTCCAAATTTATTTCCAGTTTAGATCAATAAAGCTCTTTTCCTCACCAAAAGTCAATAAAATGCAATAAATTTAAAGTTTCCTGCTTATCGTCCAAAAAATTATCCCATGAAAGATGACAAAGGAGTTTTACTTCACTAGAGAAAGAAACCAATCTCCAAAATAATGTCCTAGAAAATGGTTTTTCCCTGAGATTTTCTTCTTTATTTTTAAAGGAAAAATAATATAAACAGAGGAGACATTTCAGCAAATCAAACGGTAAGAAGTTTCACATTAGGCACACTTTTCTTTCTATTTAAAAAAGGAAAGTAGTTTTATCTTATGCTGTAAATATTCCAGAATATTTTAAAAGGCATTTATTTGCCCTCATTTTTTTCTGACATTGTTAGTGTCTTTTCTAGGTTCAGTCATCACTTAAATGATGATAATAATCGTTACTACTCCCAAAGATATTTTAGTAGACATGAAAGAGAAAAAAATCTTTAAACTGATCTTGAAATAACTGAATCTTGAAACAAATGTTCTTGAAATGATCCTTAAAATAACTAGACTTATGTGTTTAATGGGAAATTCAAACCCCCAACAACTTCCTCTAATAATAATTACTTTATACTGGGAAGGTCAATCAATTAATCTCAACTGAAAATGCAAACATCTGCTGGAGACGATGTATCCATTGTTTGTGAATAGGTAATATAGACTTTGCAGCAAATAATGATACATTTAAATCTTTTCTAAAAACATGAGAGAAATAAAGATCAGCTTTCATTCTATTATCACAAAATCCAGAAAATTTTCAGAAATATTCAACCCTTTTACTCACTGTGTACTAGAATGAACCTTGTTTTTAGTAACTCTCAGTTCAGTTCAGTCGCTCAGTCGTATCTGACTCTTTGCAACCTGTCCATCACCAGCGCCCGGAGTTCACTCAGACTCACGTCCATCGAGTCAGTGATGCCATCCAGCCATCTCATCCTCTGTCGTCCCCTTCTCCTCCTGCCCCCAATCCCTCCCAGCATCAGAGTCTTTTCCAATGAGTCAACTCTTCGCATGAGGTGGCCAAAGTACTGGAGTTTCAGCTTTAGCATCATTCCTTCCAAAGAAATCCCAGGGCTGATCTCCTTCAGAATGGACTGGTTGGATCTTCTTGCACTCCAAGGAACTCTCAAGAGTCTTCTCCAACACCACAGTTCAAAAGCATCAAGTCTTCAGCGCTCAGCTTTCTTCACA
>NW_011495035.1:5950756-5951217 GCF_000754665.1 Bison bison bison | reverse complement strand
TTTCCACTGTTTCCCATCTATTTGCCATGAAGTGATGGGACCAGATGCCATGATCTTCATTTTCTGAATGTTGAGCTTTTTTTTTTTTTGAATGTTGAGCTTTAAGCCAACTTTTTCACTCTCCTCTTTCACCTTCATCAAGAGGATTTTTAGTTCCTCTTCACTTTCTGCCATAAGAGTGGTGTCATCTGCATATCTGAGGTGATTGATATTTCTCCCAGCAATCTTGATTCCATCTTGTGCTTCTTCCAGCCCAGCGTTTCTCATGATGTACTCTGCATAGAAGTTAAATAAGCAGGGTGACAATATACAGCCTTGACATACTTCTTTTCCTATTTGGAACCAGTCTGTTGTTCCATGTCCAGTTCTAACTGTTGCTTCCTGACCTGCATATAGGTTTCTCAAGAGGCAGGTCAGGTGGTCTGGTATTCCCATTTTTTTCAGAATTTTCCACAGTTTAT
>NW_011495035.1:5946380-5950411 GCF_000754665.1 Bison bison bison | reverse complement strand
ACTTTACTAGCGTGTGAGATGAGTGCAATTGTGCAGTAGTTTGAGCATTCTTTGACATTGCTTTTCTTTGGGATTGGAATGAAAACTGACCTTTTCCAGTAGTAACTCTAACAAATTTCCAGTAGTAACTTTAACAAATTCTAGGATTTGAAGTTGAGCAATGGCACCCCACTCCAGTACTCTTGCCTGGAAAATCCCATGGATGGAGGAGCCTGGTGGGCTGCAGTCCATGGGGTCGCTAAGAGTCGGACACGACTGAGCGACTTCACTTTCACTTTTCACTTTCATGCATTGGAGAAGGAAATGGCAACCTACTCCAGTGTTCTTGCCTGGAGAATCCCAGGGATGGGGGAGCCTGGTGGGCTGCCATCTATGGGGTCGCACAGAGTCGGACACGACTGAAGCAACTTAGCAGCAGCAGCAGCAACCTGAATTCAAGACCCAATTCTTGACTGACTGCCAAATACCAAATTATTTAATATTTTAGGCCCACCTCAGCTTCCTGTGTAAAATGGATATGATAGGGTTTTATGAACAGTAAATATTACCATACATGTAAAACACTTAGCACCACCCATTCCTGGCTCCTGATGTGTGCTCAATAAATACAGTTTGCTACTGTTGTACATGCTGAGGCCCTGGAACATTTGGTCTTTCTGTCAGATATACAGCGATTCCGCTGGACGTAGTCCAAAAGGTGTGTTTGCCTGATCAACCAAACCAGAGCATTAACTGCAATGACAAAAGAAACCTGGTTCTCCCATCCACCATGTTCAACCAGTGATCCTTCTTATCTTTCACAGGAACAATGCAAAGTAGATATGATTCAGCCTTATCTTAGCCAAAGAAATATATGTAAAAATGGTCACACAGCTTGGTAAAGGGCAGAATTTTGACTCCCATAAACTTTCCTTTGCACCATGCTACAAACACATACATTAAGTTGAGAGGAAGGAGGAAGGAACTATCAAACCCTCCCTTTCAACTGAGCCATAGACAGAAAAGAGGATGGTTTGTGTTTTATACGGTTTCACTCCATAAAGTTTTTGATGTGAGTGGAACTTGGAAAGCCCCTCTGTCAAATTCACAGATGCCTGAGTATCTTGAAGTTTCTCTTAAGCTCCTGTTAAATGAAGATATTCTTTGCAGAGAATTTATCACGTGATCCTTGAGAAAGAGTTAGTTGACTGATACCTGAGTTTGCATGGCTGACAGACTGGAAAACAGAACTGGGAAGTGGAAGGGTTGAAAGTGGAAAAAGATGGAAGACAGGTGCAAGATAGAGTCCAACACATCAAATAAGAAGGTAATCCCAAGGTACTGAGTACTTATTAGGCAGAAAGAAACATGAACTTTATAATTCATCTTTAGCTTGGCTTATAGTAGCCTAATAATTAACTACTCTTATTGTGATTAAAATCATCTTATGTTGGAAAAATAGTGAACAAATTACACTGGTTTAGAGGAAAATAATTCTGCCTTTTAGTCACAGTTCTGCCATTTAGTCCATATGTTGCATGGGGCAAGTTACTACATAGCTCTGATTGATTTTCCACACTTGTAATACTTGCCTTTCCTCCTCACAGTGTTGTTATGAAAGTTAGAGCATATGCTAAAGCTCATGGGGAAAAAAATAATCTTGGTAGATACAAATTATCATCATGCAATGACTGCTTAAACAAATATATAACAGGCAAGTTTTTAATGCAAGGAACTGTTTTACTACAGAGTAACCAAAGTAAGACCAATGTTCCTCTTGGCAGGAATGTCATGTAACAAAATTATTACTAATTACCACTTATCCTTAATCCTCGTATAAAAGCAAAATATAGTGCTACTAAGATGGGATTCTAAGACTGTTTTATTTGAACAAAGCCACACATCGGTGAATTCCTAAGCCTAGTGCACTTATCAAGGCATGTGTGCCCCTGGTTTCAACTTCAGATCATGCTGTCACGTATGGGGAGATTCACATTCACCACATTTCATCTCTAAATTGATCTCAACTTGAACTCAGGGCTCAGTTTAATGCAAACTGGGATGGATCTAGTGGGCAAGCTCAGTGTTTGTACACCCTTTCATATTCACAGAGATTTTATCTTTCCTACTTGAGTTTTAGCCTAAAAGAATAATTGAGGAGAAAAACCTATTTTTAAAATTCCAAGGAAAATATAATTAATTGCTGTCAAGTTGTAACTGTTCTTGTAGTCTGCAAGGCAGATATTTTACTGAGAAAGAGTCTCAGGTGAGTCCCTTGGCTGACACCAGTATATTGCATTTATCAAGGAAGTGAATTCTTCTTCAAAGTATCTTAATCATGAAATCATAAAGCAGTTCCATTCTAGTCTTCCCTCTAGGCTGTCATCATTTCTTCTATCAGTTATATCACCTTACTATGAGGCATAACTTCATTGCTAAAGCACTGTTATTCAACTGCCAAAAAAGAAATCTAAGTTGTAAATATTGGACCTATTTCTATTTATTTTCTTCTAATAATTTATTTCATTTTAAACACCACAGTCTTTGTCCTTTGCAATCACTACATTTCTTTAATCTGTCACCTTTCTTGGACTCTGCTTGCTTACTTCCATAAACAACATTGGAGAAAAAAAAAAGGAACGTTGCATTTGATGTTGGGTCAATGAGGATTTGAATCTTTTATTTACTACCATAATCACAAAACAGAATTGCTTCCTTCAAATTGCACTCGTAAATTATCAGCTATTATGCCTCAGTGTATTGGTGCAAAGGTTGATGCTGACTAAAGTTTTAGAGGAGCAAGAGAACTTGTAATTTATGTGTCACATGTGGTCACAACATAACTACTTGTCACTTGCCTGAGTAGCTACAGAGAGATAGAGAAAAAGAGGGCTAATATACCCATGTGGATGCCAAAACTTCCCCTTGCAAATCTTGTGATGTGTCCAAAAACCTAGCATGTGAGATCTGAGACCAATTTGCTTCTTTAGAGAGCTACTCAGTTTTCAATTTTAAACTCCAGAGAACCCAGTTATTTCCCTTTAGGAAACAGAAAATATGAGGCCAAATAATGAAGCATACTCATTTTTAGGCACAGGAGATTATTGTCCTCCTAAAGCAAATCAGCAAAATGAAGCCCATAGGCACATAAACAACCATTCATTTAATCCATAAGCAATAGCCTATTTATTCCTTTCCAGAGGAGGAAGGTGAAATTAACTCATGGAAGATGGACAAGGGATTATTTAAATCTACTTTTCTCACTAAGCCCATCATTCAGGGTTTATAAAGACTCTTAGGCCATGGACTGATTATTCACCCTGCAGGTAACTGATCCTTAGGTGTGCAACTCTTTAAAATAAGGATAACTTATCTGCATTGTAAGTGAGACTATATAGCCATTTATGCTAGCCAGATATGACCTAAATCAAACTCCTTATGATTATACAGTGGAAGTGAGAAATAGATTTAAGGGACTAGATCTGATAGATAGACTGCCTGATGAACTATGGATGGAGGTTCGTGACATTGTACAGGAGACAGGGATCAAGACAATCCCCATGGAAAAGAAATGCAAAAAAGGAAAATGGCTGTCTGGGGAGGCCTTACAAATAGCTGTGAAAAGACGAGAGGTGAAAAGCAAAGGAGAAAAGGAAAGATATAAACATCTGAATGCCTGAGTTCCAAAGAATAGCAAGGAGAGATAAGAAAGCCTTCCTCAGTGATCAATACAAAGAAATAGAGGAAAACAACAGAATGGGAAAGACTAGAGATCTCTTCAAGAAAATTAGAGATACCATGGGAACATTTCATGCAAAGATGGGCTCGATAAAGGACAGAAATGGTATGGACCTAACAGAAGCAGAAGAGATTAAGAAGAGCTGGCAAGAATACACAGAAGAACTGTACAAAAAAGATCTTCACGACCCAGATAATCACGGTGGTGTGATCACTCACCTAGAGCCAGGCATCCTGAAATGTGAAGTCAAGTGGGCCTTAGAAAGCATCACTACGAACAAAGCTAGTGGAGGTGATGGAATTCCAGTGGAGCT
>NW_011495035.1:5937065-5945925 GCF_000754665.1 Bison bison bison | reverse complement strand
CAGGAAGCAACAGTTAGAACTGGACATGGAACAACAGACTGGTTCCAAATAGGAAAAGAAGTATGTCAAGGCTGTATATTGTCACCCTGCTTATTTAACTTATATGCAGAGTACATCATGAGAAATGCTGGGCTGGAATCAAGATTGCAGATGACACCACCCTTATGGCAGAAAGTGAAGAGGAACTAAAAAGCCTCTTGATGAAAGTGAAAGAGGAGAGTGAAAAAGTTGGCTTAAAGCTCAACATTCAGAAAACGAAGATCATGGCATCTGGTCCCATCACTTCATAGGAAATAGATGGGGAAACAGTGGAAACAGTGTCAAACTTCATTTTTTGGGGCACCAAAATCACTCCAGGTAGTGATTGCAGCCATTAAATTAAAATATGCTTACTCCTTGGAAGGAAAGTTATGACCAACCTAGATAGCATATTGAAAAGCAGAGACATTAGTTTGCCAACAAAGGTCCGTCTAGTCAAGGCTATGGTTTTTCCAGTGGTCATGTATGGATGTGAGAGTTGGACTGTGAAAAAAGCTGAGCACCGCGGAACTGATGCTTTTGAACTGTGGTGTTGGAGGAGACTTGTGAGTCCCTTGGACTGCAAGGAGATCCAACCAGTCCATTCTAAAGGAGATCAGTCCTGGGTGTTCTTTCAAAGGACTGATGCTAAAGCTGAAACTCCAATACTTTGGCCACCTCATGTGAAGAGTTGACTCACTGGAAAAGACACTGATGCTGGGAGGGATTGGGGGCAGGAGGCAAAGGGGATGACATGCCCTTTGATGAGATGAGATGGATGGCATCACTGACTCGATGGACATGAGTCTGGGTGAACTCCGGGAGTTGGTGATGGACAGGGAGGCCTGGCGTGCTGCAGTTCATGGGGTCGCAAAGAGTTGGACATGGCTGAGAGACAGAATTGACTGATGCTAGCCCCAAGATTAAGTTTTTCAGTAAAAAGTTCACCAAAGTCAAGGGTAAAATGACAGCCACAGAGTGAGAGAATGTAATTGTTAGTTCAGAAACAAAGAACATAAAAATAAGCCCTCTTAATAAATAAGAACATGACAGATCACCTTATAGAAAAAAATTAACAAAACAATTGAAAAGGTATTTCATAAGGGATGGAATCCAAATGGCCAATTAACTAATTAAACTCTGCTCACCTCCTTAACAAGTTAGAAAATAAATATTGAAATTGCAATGTGCTACCAATATACACCCCTCAAATGGGCAAAAATTTAAAGCCTGAGAGCAGCAAATGTTTGTGAACACATTAAACTTCTGAGAACTCTCATATATTGTTTATACAACATATTAACTTTTGCAAATAAATTGTACTTTCAAAATAACATTATTTACTAAGGTTGATGATATATGTACCCTGAGTCGCAGGACTAGTTATACACTCTAGAAATATACCTTTACATTTGTACCAGGATCTGGTAAGGTCAGTAGCAGCATTAGACATGATATTACCAAACAAGAACAACCCAAATGTCCATCACAATAGGGAGAACCTATGAATTGTAGCATACTCATACAAAAGAAAGCTATATAGCACTGAAAATAAATAAGCAACAGCTACACAAAACTGCATGGACATCAGTCCAGGACTTATATTGCAAGTATTTATTAATAATAACTGATATGACATTACTCTTGAACAAATAGGAAACATGCCAGATATTAATGACTAATACATATCTGCTAGAAGAATATCAATGAGCACTGGATAAATTTAAAGGAACATTGTATTTTTCTTTTTTTAAATTTATTTTATTTTTTAACTTTACAATATTGTATTGGTTGTATTTTTCAAGAGAAAAAATAAATACTTATATAATATTTATGCTATTGTTTTTTAGTTGCTATGTCTGACTCTTTTTCAACTACATGGATTATCGCCCAGCAGGCTCCCCTGTCCATGGGATTTGCCAAGCAAGAATACTGGAGTGGGTTGCCCTTTCCTTCTGCAGGGGAACTTCCCAACCCAGGAATCAAACCCATGCCTCCTGCGGCTCCTACATTGGCAGACAGATTCTTTATCTCTGAGCCACCAGGGAAGCCCATATTCTATTTATACTTATTTATAAATGTGTCTATATAAGTGTGTGCTGGGCTGTGCTGTGCTTAGCTGCTCAGTCATGTCCCACTCTTTGCGACCCCATGGACTGTAGCCTGTCAGGCTCCTCTGTCCATGGGATTCTCCAGGCAAGAATACTGGAGAGGGTTGCCATGCCCTCCTCCGGGGGATCTTCCCAACCCAGGAATTGAACCCAGGTCTCCTGCATTGCAGGTGGATTCTTTATCAGCTGAGCTACCAGGGAAACCCCTATGTAAGTATATTTATATAGAATATATGCATATATATCCTATAAAGTTCAGGAAGAAGTAAAGTTAATTCATTCTTTAGGGCAGTATCATGATTCATAAAATTAAAAATAAAAGAAAATAATTTCCACAGAAATCAGGGTAGTGATTACTAAGAAGGGAGAGAGTAGGTTAAAAGGTCATAAGACATAGTACTATATTATACTACATTATATTATATTATATTAAATTATGTTAGTACTCAGGGGCCTTTTAGGGAGCTGTTAGTATTCTGTTTATTTAGTAAGTGATGAAAATCATTCACTATATACCTATTTTCATACTTGATGTATACATTTTGATGCTGTATATTTATCAGGTATGAAAAAATATATGTGTATATATATATACATGCATATATATAGATAGATAGAGATGCATATATATGTGCATATATAGATATAGATATATATGGCTTCCCAGGTGGCTCACTGGTAAAAATTCACCTGCCAATGCAGGAGACACAGGTTCAGTTCCTAGACTGGGAAGATTTCCTGGAGAATGAAATGGCAACCCACTCCAGTGTTCTTGCTTGGAAAATCCCATGGACAGAGGAACTTGGGCTTGACAGGACATAGTCCATGGAGTCACAAAAGAGTCAGACACGACTTAGTGACTAAAAGAACAAAAACATATATGTATGTACACACACACACATGCACACTTGTAATAAACACACACACAAGCAACCAAAACTGAAAACAAAATTATATATATCATTTGTGGGCATTTTCTTCTAGCATTGGGTGGAAACTATTGAATCCTGATGCTAAGCTATCATTCATTTTTTTCAAGATTTCCCAAACTGTTACCCAATTCATACAATTATGGTTGTCTTCACAGCATTCAATGGCAACCCACTCCAGTGTTCTTGCCTGGAAAATCCCATGGACGGAGGAGCCTGGTGGGCTACAGTCCATGGGGTCGCAAAGAGTCAGACACGACTGAGCGACTTCACCTTCACTTTCACAACATTCAGTTGTCACATCTACTTCAGAACTTAAGGCTGCTACTTATTCCCTCACCTCTTCCCAGTTCAAGCAAGAGCATCTTAGTAACTACTATACTGGCACAGGCCAGGAGTAGTTCCTTCACTTCTCACAACCATACTTTCCATCTGCCCAATGAGTGATCCAGTTGCCAAATCCATTTGAAAGTTCTTCTTTCTGGGACCAATTCTGGTACCACTTATAAAGGCTGCAATTCTCCAAAACAAGTGCTGAGGCAATCTGTGGGGAGAATGATTCAGATAACAGGAGTGAGAAATAGGAGGGAAGGCCTATACAAGAATCCAAAGCTAAGGGTGACTAATCCTCAGTCATACAGGATGCTGGGGGATCAAAAGCATTATATGTTAGCTTCTGTCCCTCACTGATCAAGAATAACCCAAGAAGGGTTAAGTCCTTTGCATCTCTGGTTGCACATGCTTGATTGCTGAGGAACTTATTTCAAGAATATGAAATAAGTGCATAAACTGAGGTTCTCTTAGGTTGCTGCTGCTGCTGCTGCTGCTAAGTCGCTTCAGTCGTGTCTGACTCTGTGCGACCCCAAAGACGGCAGCCCACTAGGCCCCGCCATCCCTGGGATTCTCCAGGCAATAACACTGGAGTGGGTTGCCATTTCCTTCTCCGATGCATGAAAGCGAAAAGTGAAAGTGAAGTCATTCAGTCGTGTCTGACTCTTAGCAACCCCATGGACTGCAGCCTACCAGGCTCCTCCGTCCATGGGATTTTCCAGGCAAGAGTACTGGAGTGGGGTGCCATTGCCTTCTCCTAGGTTGCACCTTCATAAATGTTATTGAAGTTTGCAAGGGAACTGGTCACCACAAAAGTGACTGGAGTAATTGGTAGTGGCATACAAGTGGTGTCTGTACACTGGTATAAATCTGTTTAGGGACTTTTCAGAATCTATGCACCTTTTAATAGAATCCACGTTACTTGGAGGAAATACTCAAACTTCACTTTCAACTTCTGTGGTTCATTTAGGGTTGAAGACAGAGCAAACTCTAAAAGTGAGTTTGTGAATCAGACCTGGCCATTCATTGTCGGTCTCCACTTGGGGACTTTTGTTGATAGCGTCAAGAAAAACAGATTTTCTGGTGTTAAAACTAGGAACATGTATATTTGTAGCTGCTGAGGATTACCGCATGAAACTAGGCTGCCTATGAGTGAAGGCAACACAAAGGAAAGGAGGGCGCAGAGAGTGAAATGGGAAAATTTCTATTAATGTCATTTGAATGTTTATATACAACCATGCAATACTGGAGAGGATAGCCATTCCCATCTTCAAGGGATCTACCTGACCCAGGGATCGATTCAGGTTTCCTGCATTGCAGGCAGGTTCTTTACTGTCTGAGCCACCAGGGAAGCCCATATACAACCATACCTGAAACCAATATACTACGATATTTTTAGAACAAAAGCCAATAAATTCAAGTTCCTCTCTTTTTCTTACCAGTTCTTAGGCACCTCAAAAAAGCTATTGTGTCTAGGATTTCTAAAAATTTATTTTCAAATAAGAATGAGATTTGAATTAACTAAAAATGGATTGAAGAGTTAAATGTAAAACTGAAATTGTAAAAGTCTTGGAATAAAATAGAGGTTGTAAGCCCCTTGCCGTAGCCTTGGCAATGATTTTCTGAATTTAATACCAAAAGCAAAGACAAAAAAAAGAAAAATAAGCAAATACGACTACATAAAATTAAAAAGCTTTTGCACAGCAAAAAAAAAAAAAGAACAACAAAATGAAAAGGCGAACTACTGAATAGGAGAAAACATATGTAAATCACATATTCAATAAGTGGTTAATATCCACAATATATAAAGAAGTCTACACCTGCATAGCAAAAAAAACACAAAATCTCTATTAAAAACAGAGGATCAGAATAGACATTTATTCCAAATAAGACATGGCTTGGTAACAGTTATTATCAAAAAGTTAAGAAATACAGAGTACTGGCAAGGATGTGGAGAGAAAGGAACACTAGGCCTTTGTTAGTGGGACTGTAAATTGGTGCAGCCACTATGAAACCGTATGGAAGTTCTTCAAAAAATTAAAACTGAAACTATCCACATGCTCTAACAATTCTGGGTAGTTCATTGCAGAAATTGAAAATGCTAACTTTAACCTCCCATGTTCACTGCAACATTATTTACATTAGCAAAGATATAGAAACAGCCTAAGTGTCCATGGATGCATGAATGGATAAAGAAGCTGTGGTGTATATACACAATGGAATAGTAGGCGGCCATAAAAAGAAGAATATCTTGGGAATTCCCTGACAGACCAGTAGTTAGAATTTGGTGCTTTCCATGCCAGGCCAGGTTTGATCCCTGATTCGGGGACTAAGATCCTGCAAGCAATCTAGCACGGCCAACAGATAAAAACAGGATATCTTGCCATTTGAGACAACATGGATTGATGTTGAGGGCATTATACTAAGTGAAATAAATCAGACAGAGAAAAACAAATGCTGTATGATTTCACTTTTATGTGGAATCTAAAAGTAAAACAACAAGCTCATAGATACAGAGACAGATTGGTGGTTGCCAGAGGCAGAAGATGGGCATTAGGTGAAATGGGTGAAGGAACTCAAAGGTACACACTTTCAGTTATAAAGTAAATAAGTCATGGGGATGTAATATACATCATGACAGCTATAATTATAATATTATAAAGTATTAGTGTTACAGAGAATAATAATAGAGAATAGATCTTAGCATTTCTCATCACACACACAAATTCTATAACTATGAACTTGATGGATGTTAACTAGACATGTGATCATTTTGTGATACAGTTGACCCTGGAACAACATAGATTTAAACTGCACAGGTCCACTTCCACTCAGATTTTTAAAATAAACACTGTCTGAATCCATAGCTGTCTTAATCCAAGGATGTGAAATTTAGAATACAGAGGGTCAATTATAAAGCTATTTGCAGATTTTTGACCTAATGGGAGGCCACACCCCAACACCCATATTGTTCTGGGCCAACTGCATATAAAACATCAAATAATTATGTTGTATCCCTGAAACTAATACAATGTTGTATATCAATTATACCTCAATTTTTTGAAAAAAGGAATGAGATTTGAATTTATAGGTTGTGGATGAATTTGTGATGTTTTTACACAATTATTGTAGACACATAGTTCATATGTGTAAATACCTGGTCCTTCTTAGCAAACCTATCAGATTCATCATAGAAAAGAAACTAATAGACAGTCTGTCACCTTATAAGAAGAGAAATGTAAATAACATACATTCTAAGGATTTGGATAATTGAAAGCATAACAGGGCTTCAAGGGCTCTTCATAAGTATTTCTTTGACCAGTCTTTATTGTCTTGCATTAGAGTTAGTAACTGCTTTTTAAACATTCCCCCAAACTTCAAGAATGCACAAGGCAAGGCAAGGACAAGTATATAATTACCACAGAGTGCTTTCTTGTTTTCTTTAAAGGCGCCATAATGCAGCTCAAGCACGTTCCTGTCTGTGGAACGTGGAGCTGTTAATACACCATTTAGATGCAGTAGTTATCTCTGGCTGAAAAGACACTTTGTTTCTATTCTCTTTTAACAGTTTTGATTTTCTGAAAATTATGATGGAATTGACTGCAGGCAGGCTGTGAATTCATTATGTGGCATTAACTAACCAGAGGATATTGTAAAAATAGGTGTGGCATTACCTTGATACCAACTAAATATTCTGGGGAGAGGGAAAGATGAATATATGGACATAGGGATAGATGTGATCTATCCACATTGATTGGAGAAGGAAATGGCAACCCACTCCAGTACTCATGCCTGTATAATCCCTTGAACAGAGGATCCTGATGGGCTATAGTCCATGGGGTCGCAGAGTCAGACACGACTGGGTGACTGACACACACATCCGCATTGATAAATATCATATACACAAAGAAAATTTGTGTACACAAATTGCTTTTATATGATTGTATCATTTGATTTTCATAATCTACTCAGGAGGTAAGAGTTTTCATCCAGGCTTCAGAGATGGTTGAGTGACTTTAACCACTGATACAGACTCAGAAATAGAGCTGAGTAAGAAAATCTGTTTCTTTTTTTCTTTATCTAATGTTCTTTCATCCCACTGGAATTGAGTTTTTTGTTAATAAAGGAATGGTGTTTTGCTAAAAGTTTGCTAGGATTTTAGATTTGTTCAGCCTTCTGTAAATTCCTATTGTGCTTATTGTCAGTACTAATTAACTTAGCAAACAAAAGCATTTCTTAAGGTTTTACCTTCTCAGAGTTTTCTGCAAAATTTCAGAGGATCTTATATATACATTTACTAAAGCATTCAGTTCAGATCAGTCACTCAGTCGTGTCCAACTCTTTCCGACCCCATGAATCGCAGCACGCCAGGCCTCCCTGTCCATCACCAACTCCCGGAGTTCACTCAGACTCATGTCCATCGAGACAGTGATGCCATCCAGCCATCTCATCCTCTGTCGTCCCCTTCTCCTTCTGCCCTCAATCCCTCCCAGCATCAGAGTCTTTTCCAGTGAGTCAACTCTTCGCATGAGGTGGCCAAAGTACTGGAGTTTCAGCTTTAGCATCATTCCTTCCAAAGAAATCCCAGGGCTGATCTCCTTCAGAATGGACTGGTTGGATCTCCTTGCAGTCCAAGGAACTCTCGAGTCTTCTCCAACACCACAGTTCAAAAGCATCAATACTTGAGTGGCGTTCAGCCCTCTTCACAGTCCAACTCTCACATCCATACATGACCACTGGAAAAACCATACCCTTGACTAGGTGGACCTTTGTTGGCAAAGTAATGTCTCTGCTTTTCAATATGCTCTCTAGGTTGGTCATAACTTTCCTTCCAAGGAGTAAGTGTCTTTTAATTTCATGGCTGCAGTCACCATCTACAGTGATTTTGGAGCCCCCCAAAATAAAGTCTGACACTGTTTCCACTGTTTCCCCATCTATTTCCCATGAAGTGATGGGACCAGATGCCATGATATTTGTTTTCTGAATGTTGAGTTTTAAGCCAACCTTTTCACTCTCCACTTTCACTTTCATCAAGAGCCTTTTTAGTTCCTCTTTACTTTCTGCCGTAAGAGTGGTGTCATCTGCATATCTGAGGTTATTGATATCTCTCCCAGCAGTCTTGATTCCAGCTTGTCCTTCTTCCAGCCCAGCGTTTCTCATGATGTACTCTGCATAGAAGTTAAATAAGCAGGGTGACAGTATACAGCATTGACATACTCCTTTTCCTATTTGGAACCAGTCTGTTGTTCCATGTCCAGTTCTAACTGTTGCTTCCTGACCTGCATATAGGTTTCTCAAGAGGCAGGTCAGGTGGTCTGGTATTCCCATCTCTTTCAGAATTTTCCACAGTTTGTTGTGATCCACACAGTCAAAGGCTTTGGCATAGTCAATAAAGCAGAAATAGATGCTTTTCTGGAACTCTCTTGCTTTTTCCATGATCCAGCAGATGTTGGCAATTTGATCTCTGGTTCC
>NW_011495035.1:5934907-5936965 GCF_000754665.1 Bison bison bison | reverse complement strand
CCCCATGTCCATACGTTTGTTCTCTATGTCTGTTTCTCCACTATTGCCCTGTAAATAAATTCTTCAGTACCATTTTTCTAGATTCCGTATATATGTGTTAGAATATGGTATTTATCTTTCTCTTTCTGACTCACTTCACTCTGTGTAATAGGTTCTAGGTTCATCCACCTCATTAAAACTGACTCAAATGTGCTCCTTTTATGGCTAAGTAATATTCCATTGTGTAGATATACCACAACTTCTTTATCCATTCATCTGTTGATGGACATCTAGGTTGCTTCCATGTTTTTTTAAGACTTGTTCAAAAATCAGGTAGTCATGAGCTTCAGTTGATGTTGAGTCCCATCACCATAGCAAACTCATAACATAAATTTTGAGTATTGAAATTTTGGCTCTTGGAAACCAGTTATTATTTCTATCACCCCTGTTGATGAGTTTGGAAATGGTCATAGGATATAATTCTGATCAATGAAAAATGAGGGATGTCTGCTGAGAGATGAGTGAACAATTTGTATTTACTTTTTAAAAAGAACATGTGAGGATGTTATGCTTGGAAATGCTGCAGCCACTTTGATGCTATGAATGTAAAGCCTATAAGTGAAGACAACTCACTAAGTATGGGTGAAAAAAAAAAGTAAAAAAAAAACAACCAAACAACAAGCCAATGAAAAGCAAACAAAGAAAAAAAGCCCTGAAGCATTGCTCTTACTTTTAAGATACTGGATTTTCCAACTTTTACTGTGCAGAAGTGCAGAGTTGTTTTTTTTTTAATGTCAAATTCAGATTTATTGCTCATTTCTGTGCTTAGTAATGATGTTTTTTAATTAATTTGTTGATTTTAATTGGAGTATAGTTACTTTGTTATGTTATAATATTGTGATGGTTTTTGCCATACGTGAACATGAACTGGCCACAGGTATATGTGTGCCCCCCATTCTGTACTCCCCTCCCACATCCCTCCTCACCCTATCCTTCTGTGTTGTCCAGGGCACCTGCTTCATGCATCGAACATATGGTAATGTACATGTTTCAGTGCTATTCTCTCAAATCATCCCACTGAGATTTTGTTTCTTGTCGCCAAGAGCATCGTTAGTATTTCTTTGTAACAAACTAAATTTTGAGTTACTTGAGGACATATAATCGAGGCTACTAATCTTTGTAACTAGTGTCTAGTACAATGACAAACACAGATTGAGTACCCAGACACTGTTAGTTGAATGTATGCACGAATGAACAACTTTCAAAATAGTCGAAGAAAGAGAGAACAATAATGCTAGTACTGCCACATTTTCACTGATTTCTGGCAAATTGCTATCAGAACTGTCATTGTAGAAGACTTTAAAGAGGTAGACAGTCTGAGAATATTTGTTTCATAGACGTAATAATTTTTCAAGTGTGTGGTAATTGGTTTATTGAATTCATAAAGAAGCTGAAAGTCTTTGTGTTTAAGATGTGTCATTCATTTAAAGCAGCAATTTCTGTCATGCTGACCTTTTAGAATGGCCCTATTAATATGGGTCATCTGGTAGAACAAGGACATCACTTTGTTCTCTGGATTCTCTCTAATCTATGGGAAAGCTCCCAATATGAGACTGACATCTAGAACAGAAAATCAAATAACAAGTGAATACATAGATGGCTTTACAAAGAAGTCCACAAATGATTGACAAGTAAATGGAATTATTTAGAAGTTTCATCCTTAAGTTGAAAGGAGAATTTAAAATAAAAAAGAATTCAATTTTCCACATGGTGAAGGGTGTTGTTTGAGCCCCCATTCTATCTTTTCTTCCTGTGTCACTGAACATGGGCTGACTTTTCTCAGTTAAATGTTTCTTATTCCTTTGAGCTGTCAAAGCAGTTTGTCAACATTGTTGATTAGATCATCCATCATAATTTCATTTAAAATATATACAATAATAAAATGTATCTACTTGCAAGGAAAATTTCAATTTAGTTTGTTCCAGTTTTTTGAATGAAAAAAAATTGGCACAAAAATGTGTCTTCTATATTGTCTCCCTAATTTTGGGCTAAATAGATGGGGAAACAGTGGAAACAGTG
>NW_011495035.1:5933859-5934807 GCF_000754665.1 Bison bison bison | reverse complement strand
TCAAGAGGCAGGTCAGGTGGTCTGGTATTCCCATCTCTTTCAGAATTTTCCACAGTTTGTTGTGATCCACACAGTCAAAGGCTTTGGCATAGTCAATAAAGCAGAAATAGATGCTTTTCTGGAACTCTCTTGCTTTTTCCATGATCCAGCAGATGTTGGCAATTTGATCTCTGGTTCCTCTGCCTTTTCTAAAACTAGCTTGAACATCTGGAAGTTCACGGTTCATGTATTGCTAAAGCCTGACTTGGAGAATTTTGAGCATTACTTTACTAGTGTGTGAGATGAGTGCTAATCATCTTGAATTACAATTATCTCCATGTCCTATACTTCCAGTTGACTATAAAAATCCATTCTCTACCATTGTTTTTTTTAATTAATTTATTTTTTATTGAAGGCTAATTGCTTTACAGAATTTTGCTGTTTTCTGTCAAACCTCAATGGGAATCAGCCATAGGTATACATATATCCCCTCCCTTTTGAACCTCCCTCCCATCTCCCACCCCTCCAAGCTGACACAGAGCCCCTTTTCAGTTTCCTGAGCCATACAGCAAATTCCCATTGGCTATCTATTTTACATATGGTAGTGTACTGGTAGGCTGCAGTTCATGGGGTCACCAAGAGTCGGACACGACTGAGCGACTTCACTTTGACTTTTCACTTTCATGCATTGGAGAAGGAAATGGCAACCCCCACTCCAGTGTTCTTGCCTGGAGAATCCCAGGGATGGGGGAGCCTGGTGGGCTGCCATCTATGGGATCGCACAGAGTCAGACACGACTGAAGCGACAGCAGCAGCAGCAGCAGCAGCAGTGTACTACCATATGTTATTCTCTCCATACATCTCACCCTCTCCTCCCCTCGCCCCATGTCCATACGTCTGTTCTCTATGTCTGTTTCTCCACTATTGCCCTGTAAATAAATTCTTCAGTACCATTTTTCTAGATTCCGT
>NW_011495035.1:5925168-5933759 GCF_000754665.1 Bison bison bison | reverse complement strand
CTAGATAGCATATTCAAAAGCAGAAACATTACTTTGCCAACAAAGGTTCGTCTAGTCAAGGCTATGGTTTTTCCTGTGGTCATGTATGGATGTGAGAGTTGGACTGTGAAGAAGGCTGAGTGCCGAAGAATTGATGCTTTTGTACTGTGGTGTTGGAGAAGACTCTTGAGAGTTCCTTGAACTGCAAGGAGATCCAACCAGTCCATTCTAAAGGAGATCAGCCCTGGGATTTGTTTGGAAGGACTGATGCTAAAGCTGAAACTCCAGTCCTTTGGCCACCTCATGCGAAGAGTTGACTCATTGGAAAAGACTCCGATGCTGGGAGGGATTGGGGGCAGGAGGAGAAGGGGATGACAGAGGATAAGATGGCTGGATGGCATCACTGACTTGATGGATGTGAGTCTGAGTGAACTCCGGGAGTTGGTGATGGACAGGGAGGCCTGGCGTGCTGCAATTCATGGGGTTGCAAAGAGTAGGACACGACTGAGTGACTGAACTGAACTGAACTGAACCGAATCATCTATAAGTTATATATTTTCATCCAAGCTTATATTCTTCAGCATTTTTTAAAATTATTATATAAAAAGCAGTGATTACTTGCCTATTTTTGATTAACATTATGTTTTTTTCAGGTATATATATAATAATTCAATCTTTGTGTACACTACAAAGTAAACAGCACAGTAAGCCTAGTTATTATCCGTCACCATAAAATTAACCCCTTCACCCATTTATCCACTTTGCCATCTCCTGTGGGTCGGGAAGATTCCCTGAAAGAGGGCATGGCAACCCACTCTAGTAGTCTTGCCTTGAGATTCCCATGGAAAGAGGAGTCTGGTGGGCTACAGTCCATAGGGCTGCAAAAAGTCAGACACGACTGAAGCAACAGCACACATGCACGCACACGCACCTCTGATAAACACCAATCTGTTCTCTGTGTCTAGAAATATTGTTTTATTTATTTTGTTTTTATATCCCACACATAAATAAATATATATGGCATTTGTCTGATTTCACTTAGCATAGTGCACTTAAGGTCCATCTATGTTGTCACAAATGGCAAGACTGTATTTTTTTAATGGCTGAGTAGCAGTTCATTGTATATAGGTATATATCACATGTTTATCCATTCGTCCATCTATTGACACTCAGGTTGTTTCTATATTCTTGGTTACTATATATTCTCATATAGTATATATTCTTGGTTATAGTATATATATATAGTATAGTATATATTCTTGGTTCTATATATTCTTGGTTACTATAAGTAATGCTGCAATAAACATAACAGTGCATATATCTTTTGGAATTACTATTTTCTTTTCTTCAGATTAATACCTAGAAGCGGAAGAGATGGGTTGTATGGTAGTTCTATTTTTAATTTTTTTAGGCCTGTCTATATTGTTTTCCATAGTGGATGTGCCAATTTACATTCATACCTTTTCTCCCCATCCTCTAGAACATTTGTTATTTCTTTTCTTTTTGATAACAGTCATTCTAACAGTTGGGAGGTGATAAGTCATTTTGGTTTTGATTTGCATTTCTTTCATAATTAATGATCCTACTATATATATATATTTTTGGAAAACGTGTCTATTTAGATGCTCTGCTCATTTTATACTCAGCTTTTTTTGTTTTTTGTTTTTTTGCTATTTGAGTTCTTTATTTATTTTGAGTACTAACACATTGTTTGGTATATGGCAAATAATCTTCTCCCATTCAGTATGTTACACTTTCTTAATGATTTCCTTTGCTTTTCAGAAGATTTTTTTAGTTTGAAGTAGTCCCTGATTTTATTCTTGCTTTCATTGTCTTTACTTTTGCAGTCACATCCATAAATTCCACACCAAATCTGATGTTAAGGAGTGTACCACCTGTGTTTTCCTCTAGGTTTCAGGTCTTACATTCAAGTCTTTAATCCATTTTGAGTTCATTTTTTTGTATAGTATAAAATAGTGGTCTGGTCTCATTTTTTTATATGCATCTGTCCAGTTTTCTCAACACCATTTATTATAGAGACTGTATTGTCCACATTGCATATTTTTGCATGCTATAGTATAAATTAATTGAACATATATGTGTGGGTTTAATTCTTGACCCTCTGTTCAGTTTCATTGATCTGTGTATCTGTTTTTATGCCAATACCATACCATTTAGATTAGGATAGCTTTATAATATAGTTCGAATTCAGGGATCATGATAAGTCATGCTTTTTCTTCTTTTTGAAAGTTTCTTTGGCTATTCAGGATCCTTTGTGATTCCAAACAAATGTTAGGCTCATTTGTTCTAGTTCTGTAAAAATGCCATTTTTTAGATAAAGATTGCTCTGAATTTATAGATTGTCTTGTGTAGAATGAACATCTTAATATTAATTCTTACAAAGCATGGAATATCTTTTTATTACTTTCTGTCTTCAGTTTGTTTCAACATTGTTCATATAGTTTTCAGTGTACAGGGCTTTCTCCTCCTCAGATAAATTTATTCTTAGCTATTGTATTCTTTTTGATGCAATTGTAAATATAATTGTTTCCTTAATTCTCCCTTCTGATAGTTGATTGTTAGGCTATAAAAATGCAACAGATTTTTGTATATTAATTTTGTACCCTGAAGCTTTACTGAATGACTCTATTAGTTTTTACAGTTTTCTAGTGGAGTCTTTTGAAGAAGGCAATGGCACCCCACTCCAGTACTCTTGCCTGGAAAATCCCATGGACGGAGGAGCCTGGTAGGCTGCAGTCCATGGGGTCGCTAAGAGTTGGACATGACAGCAACTTCACTTTCACTTTTCACTTTCATGCATTGGAGAAGGAAATGGCAACCCACTCTAGTGTTCTTGCCTGGAGAATCCCAGTGACAGGGGAGCCTGCTGGGCTGCCATCTATGGGGTCGCACAGAGTCAGACACGACTGAAGCAACTTAGCAGCAGCAGCAGCAGTAGTGGAGTCTTTAGGGTTTTCTATATATAAACTCTTGCTATCCACAATAGTGTCAGTTTCATTTTTCCGTTCCAATTTGGATATATTTTCCTTCTTTTTCCTGCCTAATTGTTCTAGTTAGGATGCCCAATATTATATGCAATAAAAGTGATGAGAGCAATGAGAGTGACTGATGTTAAGGGAGAGCTTTCAGTTTTTCTCCATTGAGTAGTTTGGTAGCTGTAGGTTTGTCATATATGCCACTAATTATGGTGAGTTGTGTTCTGTCTATAGTCACTTAGTTGAGATCCTAAAAAGCTCTTTTATCTCTCTTTCAATTTTGGATGAAAACCTTGCATGTAGAGTATTCTAGGTTGAAAATTGTTGTTGTTGTTGTTTTTCATTCAATACTTTGAATATATCATGCCATTCCATTCTGGTTTGCAAAGTCTGCTGAGATTTCTGCTGACAGTCTTATGGGGGTTCCCTTGTATATAAACTGTTGTTTTTCACTTGCTGCTTTTAATATTCTCTATCTTTAACTTTTGACATTTTAATCATCATATATCTTGTCATGGATTTCTTTGAGTTCATCTTATTTAAACCTCTCTGGGTTTCCTGGACCTGAATGTCTGTTTCTTTCTCAGGTTAGAGAAGTTTTCAACCATTATTTCTCCAAATACATTTCTTGCTCACCCCCTTTCTTTTGCTGAAACCTCTATAATGGAAATGTTAGTCCTTTTGACTTTGTTCCATTGGTTTGTTAAGCTATCTTCATCCATTTCTATTTCTCTCTCTTCTTTTTAACCTTTATGCTCTGTTTGGGTGAGTTTCACTGCTCTGACGTCCAGACTACTGATTCTTTTCGATGCTTCATGTAGCTTGTGGTTGAACCTTGCTCATGTATATTTCAGTTTAGTTGTATTTTTCAGTTCTGAAACCTATTTGGTACTTTCTTAAATTTTCTATCTCTTTTTACAACCATTACTTTGAACTCTTTTTTTTTTTTCCATTTTGTGATCTGTTTATTCTTTGTGTTGATCCAAATTATTATTATTTTTTTTTACTTTACAATATTGTATTTGTTTTGCCATACATCAACATGAATCTACCATGGGTGTACACGTGTTTGAACTCTTTTTCAGGCATATTACTTCTCTTCATTTTGTTAAGATGCATTTTTGTTTTTTAATGGGGTTTTGTATTTTTTATTCATTCAGAAAATTTCTCAGTTTCCTTATTTCGCTTGTCCCTCTGTGTCTATTTTGATGTACCACTAACCCTTGAACAAAGTGGGTTTGAGCTTCATGGATCCATTTATACATATATTCTTTTCAATAAATACACACTACACAACTAATGATCCATAGTTGGTTGACTCTGTGGATGCAGAAGTCTGGACATGGAAAGATGACTGTAAAGTTACACACGAATTTTTGACTGCATGTAGAATTCGCACTCTATCCATGTAACGTTCAAGGATCAACTGTATAAACTTAAACAGCTTCCTCTTCCAGTCTTGAAGAAATGGTCACACATAGACAATTAACCTTGTTATTTAACCTTGCTGTAGCTCTTAGTTGTTTCTTTCGTATTTTGCCAACAAAGGTCCGTCTAGTCAAGGCTATGGTTTTTCCAGTGGTCATGTATGGATGTGACAGTTGGACTGTGAAGAAGGCTGAGTGCTGAAGAATTGATGCTTTTGAAGTGTGGTGTTGGAGAAGACTCTTGAGAGTCCCTTGGACTGCAAGGTGATCCAACCAGTCCATCCTAAAGGAGATCAGTTCTGAGTGTTCATTGGAAGGACTGATGCTGAAGCGGAAACTCCAGTACTTTGGCCACCTCATGTGAAGAGTTGACTCATTGGAAAAGACTCTGATGCTGGGAGGGATTGGGGGCGGGAGGAGAATGGGATGACAGAGGATGAGATGGTTGGATGGCATCACCGACTCAATGGATATGGGTTTGGGTAGACTCCGGGAGTTGGTGATGAACAGGGAGGCCTGGCGTGCTGCGGTTCATGGGGTTGCAAAGAGTTGGACACGACTGGGTGACTGAACTGAACTGAAGCAGCCTGATTTATTCTTTATGGGTCTCAGTTGTTGAGATTATCCCAAGCCAGCACCTAGTTTAAGGCTCACTGGAAGCAGTAGTTTTTAAAGTATGAAAATACATACAGTCCTAAGGGACCAGCATTGTAATTCCTGCTAGCCTTCTAGACTAGGTGATTTGGCTATGTTCCCTTAGTGACAGTTGCAAAAAATAGTGTTCCAGATGAGTGTATAAGCTCCCTGCAGGGAGATGCTGCTGAGCTGTAGCAAAATCAAAAGCAAGGGGAAAGATGACATCCCCTGGCCAATATTCCCTGAGAGCTCCTTTGTATGTGTGGTTAACATAAAACCTGATCTTTAGACTGAAGCTCTAGGACAAGGAAAAATGTCTTTTTTATAGGAAAAGTGGAGTTGTTTCAGTCTGGTATGGAGTTTCCTGGGATTGGCACTCTACTAGGAACTGTCTCTGCGATTGTTACAGCCCCAGAAACACAGGCACCCAAACCACTAAAGACAGGCACTCAAGGGGCATGGAGTGTGTGGACTGCAAGCACCTGCCAGTTTCAGCTTGGGGGAAGTTCTTAGGCTGCAGTGGGGTGGGTTATGCCCAACTGTGCTACCAGGGTGGAAGGAGTGCAAAAATGATGTTCACCCGTGCCAGTGCTAACAAAGAGGAGTGAGAGAGCAAAAACGGTGCCTGCTAGCACTTCTATCCCTGGAGAGAATCTGAACAGACACCTGTGCCCACGGCAGATGCTTTAAGATTAGCTAATTTTGTGCTGGATCCTGGGTGAGCTTCCCAGGTAGTTCAGTGGTAAAGAATTCGCCGCCCACTGCAGGAGACACAAGTTTGATCCCTGAGTTGTGAAGATACCCTGGAGTAGGAAATGTCAACCCACTCCAGTATTCTTGCCTGGGAAATCCCACGGAGAAAGGAGTCTGGCAGGCTGCAGTTACAGGGTTGCAAAAGAGTCGGACACGACTTAGGAACTAAACAACAGTTTAGTGCTGGATCCTGGGGTGAGTGAGTCTGCAAATAAGTCCTTTAAAAGTGAACTTTCTGTTACCCAGTCTTTTGGGTGTCCTGAAAGTAAGCCCCTTTTGTTTTCAAATCTGGACCTTTTGGGGGCTCATCTCCCTGGAGCAGCTTCCAAAGGTTGGGGTGCCTGATGTGTGGCACAAACACCTTGCTCCTCAGGGAGTAGGTTCATATTTGTGAGATCCCTCCATCTTGGGGTTGCCTCACGGGGGGTGGTGTTTTTGCCAAGACTGGGTCTCTGTCTCTTTTATCTACCTCTATGTAGTCATTTTATCCTTTGTTCTCAAGGTGTTCAGTTAACTTTCAGGTCTGCTTCAAATTTAATTGGTACATACATACTGTAGATTCGGTGTGTACATGAGAGGAGGTGAGTTCAGGATCTTCCTACACTGCTATACTGAACCACTTCCAAGATCTACTTACCTTTCTTCTGATTTTTGCTTCCTACAGGGTTATGACACACACTCTTTCTAATATATGACATTTACTACTCTCTATAAATCTTTTGTCATTCCTTTCCCAACAACAGATGCCCTCCATACCAGTCCATTAGTCTAGATATCCTGCACTCAGTGAAAAAGGCCCCTTTTTAAAACTATTTTTATATGATTCTTATCATCAAATGATAGATGCTAGATTAGGTGGTATGGTGGGAGGGGAAGGGCACAAAGGTGAGCTAAGAAAAAGAAATATCTCTTTCATGGAGATTACACCTGGAAGATGGAGACAATCATTAAATAATGACTCACACAAATGAATGAAAGTTATAACTGTGAGTAATGCCACAAAATAGGAATTCCCTCATGGCTCAGATAGTAAAGAACCCACCTGCGATGCAGGAGACCCAGCTTCAGATTTGCAAAGGGAGAACTTAACCATGTCTGCAAGGCTGAGAAAACCTTCCTTAAAGAAAAAAGAATTACAGTAGGAAATGCGGAAATAATAGATATCAAACAGGTAAAGGGTCAGTGAAGTTGTGGCAAAAGAGAATGCACCAGGTCAAAGATTAGATTTTGAAAAATCTCTAAGGTCAAATGGAAATGGACCTATTCAAGGAAAAGAAGAAAGCCAAAGAGATTGAAGGTCAGTGACTATTGTGGGGACAAGGACTGAGAATTTTGAATTGGTATGATATGATGGTAGAAAATTGAGCAGATGCCAAACAAATCTGAGTTTTACAAGCTATGTTAAGGATTTGATCTTTATCCAAAGAATAATAAAAAAAAAAAACAACGAATGGAGTGTTTTAAGCATGATCAAATTTACATTTAAGAAAGTCTTCCAACTTCAGAGTGAAAAAATTGTTAGAGAAAGGCCAAAATGGGCGCTGGTGTTCCAACGATGAAGCTGTGGCAGGAGTCCAACAATGATAATGATTGTTTGGGTTAGGGTCATAGAAATAGGGGTATGCAGCATATATGCTTGAACAAATGTTTAAGATATGGAATTATCAAGATTTTCATGAAATGCTAGGGCAGGGAGGAGAGTGAGGGAGAAGAAGGTATCACTGACTGCTTCCTTTCTGTGTTCTCACCAGAATGGGTGGCGGTGCTATTCATGTAGAAAGCACTGGCAGAGTGTAGTATTTGGTGGGAGCTGGACTTGGGTTGATGGATTTTGGGTATGTTAACTTTGAGATGTCTTTGAGATATACAAACAAATATGTCCAACAGGTGATTGGGTATACAGTTATGTAATTCAGAAGAGAGAATTGAACAGTAGATGTAAATGTGTGGACAACCTGAAGACTCAGTTATAATTTGATAGATTCTAATCCGTTTTTGGAGAAGGCAATGGCAACCCACTCCAGTACTCTTGCCTGGAAAATCCCATGGACGGAGGGGCCTGGTAGGCTGCATTCCGTGGGGTCGCTAGGAGTCGGACATGACTGAGCGACTTCACTTTCACTTTTCACTTTGATGCATTGGAGAAGGAAATGGCAACCCACTCCAGTGTTCTTGCCTGGAGAATCCCAGGGATGGGGAGCCTGGTGGGCTGCCTTCTATGGGGTCGCACAGAGTCGGATACGACTGAAGTGACTTAGCAGCAGCAGCAATCCGTTTTTACATGTCAATCCCATTTGAAGAAGTTTAAAAATAAAATGCAGAGTACATCATGAGAAACACTGGGCTGGAAGAAGCACAAGTTGGAATCAAGATTACTGGGAGAAATCTCAATAACCTCAGATATGCAGATGACACCACCCTTATGGCAGAAAGTAAAGAGGAACTAAAAAGGCTCTTGATGAAAGTGAAAGAGGAGAGTGAAAAAGTTGGCTTAAAGCTCAACATTCAGAAAACTAAGATCATGGCATCTGGTACCATCACTTCATGGGAAATAGATGGGGAAACAGTGGAAACAGTGTCAAACTTTATTTTTGGGGGCTCCAAAATCACTGCAGATGGTGATTGCAGCCATGAAATTAAAAGACGCTTACTCCTTGGAAGGAAAGTTATGACCAAACTAGATAGCATATTGAAAAGCAGAGACATTACTTTGCCAACAAAGGTCCATCTAGTCAAGGGTATGGTTTTTCCAGTGGTCATGTATGGATGTGACAGTTGGACTGTGAAGAAAACTGAGCAC
>NW_011495035.1:5903405-5925068 GCF_000754665.1 Bison bison bison | reverse complement strand
TGAAGTGTGGTGTTGGAGAAGACTCTTGAGAGTCCCTTGGACTGCAAGGTGATCCAACCAGTCCATCCTAAAGGAGATCAGTTCTGAGTGTTCATTGGAAGGACTGATGCTGAAGCGGAAACTCCAGTACTTTGGCCACCTCATGCGAAGAGTTGACTCATTGGAAAAGACCCTGATGCTGGGAGGGATTGGGGGCAAGAGGAGAATGGGATGACAGAGGATGAGATGGCTGGATGGCATCACCGACTTGATGGACATGAGTGTGGGTAAACTCCGGGAGTTGGTGATGGACAGGGAGGCCTGGCGTGCTGTGATTCATGGAGTTGCAAAGAGTCGGACATGACTGAGCAACTGAACTGAACTGAACTGAAAAATCAAAATGATCTTCAGAGGTCTAGGTTGAAACTTGACAGGGAGATGCATAAGAGGTAAGGTAGTACGATGGAAAAATGGCAGCAATTTGTGTTAGAAGACCTGGGTTCAAATCCCAGTGATGCTTTTTATGTCATTTTATCATCTTCAGCAGATCACCCTCTCAATCAGAAATTCAGTTTCCTTTTCTGGTTTATAACAATAATGACACCTCCTTCTGATTGCTGTTTTAAGGAATAATGTGATGGTGTTCACAGTGAGGCTATATGAAAGTGCTTTGTCGGTGGCTATAAACACCAGTCTTATTCTATTGTGCAAATCCTACTTATGAGTATGTATGTATAGTCTACTCAATGCTTAACCCATAGCATGAAATAAGCACAGGCCTTTGAAGAGCCTAAGACCAAGCTGGCATGCTGGAGTATTGGTTCACTGGTTTTCTGAGGGTTATGTTAAAAAAAATTTTTTTTAAATCCAACCTCAGTTCCCTTTAATCACCTAGACTTTTACATCATGATACAATGTTCTCTCATTAATCATTATTAAGAATACAGAAAAGACTGTGTAAACATGGAAATTTAGTGCCTATAACAAAGTGTTTTTCAATTCCAATTAATTTCTTCACATCTCGAAAGGCCAAAGACTTCTTCTACTTCTCCTTCTTCTACTTAGGTGAATTTCTGTCTTACTCTCTTCCTGTCTGGATGTGAATAGGTACAAACTTCCCTGGTGGTTCAGATGGTAAAGCGTCTGCCTACAATCTGGGAGACCCAGGTTCGATCCCTGGGTTGGGAATATCCCCTGGAGAAGGAAATGACAACCCACTCCAGTACTCTTGCCTGGAAAATCCCATGGATGGAAGAGCCTGGTGGGCTACAGTCCATGGGGTTGCAAAGAGTCGGACATGACTGAGTGACTTTCTTTCTTTTCTTTCCTAGTGCAGGATGAAGAGATACAACCCCTGGGGGAACTAGACATAGCCCTAAAAAGTCTTTGAAACAGTCATAAATTAAAACTATAGAGAACAGTTTCAGAGTGCATATGTCAATGTTCTAGAAAAATTTCTGAGGGTCTGTTGTATGACTTGGAGGAAAATCATCAGAGATGCTAGGAGGATCAAGAAAGTGAAGAAAATGACACTTAACAGATTAGTTACAACATCTAAAAAAATTATTGGTCATAAGTGGTATGTCTTAGAAACGATATCCTGGCTCAGAAAACACCTTAACAAATAGCATCATAGAAAGTTTATGAACAATTATTACTCATTTGCCTCTGAAATTTTAGAGAATTTTGGTTGTTTTATTGTTTTAAAATGCATGTAACATAAAATATATCCTTGTACCTAATTTAACATGTGTGATTAAGTTTCACTAAGTACATTCCCAAAGCTGTGCAGTCATCATGCAAAGGTGCTCAGTGGAATTGCGGACTCATATAATCTCAGTGAACTCCGGGAGTTGGTGATGGACAGGGAGGCCTGGCGTGCTGCGATTCACGGGGTTGCAAAGAGTCGGACACGACTGAGTGACTGATCTGATCTGATCTGATGGTAGTTGTTTGTTTTGTTTTTTACTTTTTAAGGAACCTCCATAGTCTTTTCCATAGTAGCTACACCAATTTACATTCCTACCAACAGTGTATGAGGATTCCCTTTTCTTCACATCCTCACCAACATTCTCACAAACATTTCCTTGTGTTCTTTTTGACAATAACCATGTTGATAGTTGTGAGGTAATACTTCATTATGGTTTTGATTAGCAATTCTCTAATAATTATCAATGTTGAGCCTCTTTTTATGTTCTTTTTAGCTACCTGTATGTCTTCTTTGAGAAAATGTCTATTCCAGTCTTCAGCCAGTTTTTTCTTTTACTGGATTTGTTGTTGTTGTTTGGGGGCGGGGGGGGACGGGATTGAGCTATATGAACTGTTTGTATATTTTGACTCTAAACCCCTTATCGGTCACATTATTTGCAAATATTTTTCCCATTCTGTAAGTTGTCTTTGTTTTGTTGATGATTTCCTTTGCTGTGCAAAATCTTTCACATTTAATTAGGTTCCATTTTTTTTGTTGTTTAATTTTGGCTTTTATATATTTTGCGTTGGAGACTGATCCAAGAAAGCATTGCTACAATTTATATCAAAGAGTGTTTCACCTATGTTGTCTTCTAGGCGTTTTATGGTTTCATGTCTTACATTTAGGTCATCAAACCAAACAGCTACCCTATATACTTTGATCAGAGCATTTAGTCTACTGACATTTAAAATTAATGATAGATGTGTACTTATTGCCATTTTATTCCTGTTTTACAATTGTTTTTGTAGTTTTTCTTTGTTAGGTTCTTCTTTTTGTTTTTCCATTTGTAGTTTGATGGTTTTCTTTTGAAGTATGCTTGAGTTCCTTTCTTCATTATACACTTGCCTTTCCTGTTGGGATTTTTCCCTTTCCTATGAGTTCTTGCCTCATTTTCATTTAGATAGGACCCTCAACATTGCTTTTAGGATAGGTTTAGGATTGCTTCTTGTACCTGGATATCTGTTTACAACTTTGATTTGGGAAATTTTTAGTCATAATTTCTTCATAAATATTTTTGATCCCTTTCTCTGTCTCTTCTCCCTCTGTAACCCTTATTACTCATATGTTTGCACAGTTTATATTATCCTACAGATCTTATATGTTGCTTTAGATTTGTTTCTTTTTGTCTATTCTGATTGTGTGATTTCCATTATTCTACCCTTCAGATCAGTCATATGTTCTGTGTTGTTTAGTTAGCTTGCTTACTTAGTTGCTCAGTTGAATCTGACTCATTGAAACTCCAGGGACTGTAGCCCACCAGGCTCCTCTGTGCACGGGACTTTTCAGGCAAGAACACTGGAGTGGGTTGCCGTTTCCTTTCTCCAGGGGATCTTTCTGACCCAAAGATTGAACCCATGTCTCTGTGTCTCCTGCATTGCAGACAGATTCTCATTGCTTTTAGATTGCCTTTTACGTTAGAAATTGAATTATCTATTTTTTGATTGGGCCGTCTTCATAGTTTATAGTTTCTTGTTAAAATGATCTGTGTTTATATCAATGCTCTTGCCTAATTCAGTTAGCATTCTTATTATCATTTTCTAAAAATTAAATATCTGGTAGACTAGCTAATTATCTCTGTTTCATTATTTCTTTTTTTCCAGATTAACTCTTGCTCTTTCAATTGGGAGTAGTTCCTCTGCATTTTTATAAACTTCCTCTGTCTCTATCAATTTAGGTAAAACAGTTACTATTTTGGTTTTGAAGAGGTTTTTTATGTTTTATCGGGACCATCCCAAGATAGACTGCATGTGCCAGTATCTTTGGTTCAAGGGCTGGATGGGATGTGGATGCAGCCATGTCTTTCCACTATCATCTTGAGAGGGAGTATGGTTTGTGTTGGAGTAGATAAAGCCTGCTCAGGGTGTGAGGCAGGACTTCCTTTCTACCCCATGGCTCTCTCCACCCTGTCAAAGGAAGATCTGATCCCCAGTTGCTAGAGCAGAAGCCCTGAGGAGCAGACTTGCACAGGTTCTGTCCCATTTAAGTGTGTGTTCTTCTTTCTCTTCACACTGGGGCCTTTGCAGGGGAATGCTAAAGGAAGTGAGGCTCACCTGCTTACAGAATAGTGTCTGTGTAGGCATCTGGGTGCCACTTAGGTGCAGAGCAATGTTGTGTCCTTTCCCTGTTGTTTGTCATCCCAGATTTAGTGCACGGGCAGGGGTAGAGTGTTTGCCAGGCTTGAGTGAGGATTGTGGCTTGTTGGTCACACGGGCTTAAGTAACTGTGCTGCCACTTGGGGTTTGAGCTGCCTCTGTGGTGCTGTTTGAGTATGTGCCAGTAATGGCTGCTGCTTTCCCACCAAGACCATACCTCAGGTCCCCTTTCAGCCTCCGTGTTGCTAGATCAAGTCTTTTCCCAGGATCTGGGTATCCCTAGATCCCACACTGAGCCCTGATGTGCAGTGAGTGAGACCAGGGTGTTCACCCAGTTCAGACGGGGGAGTGTGGAGACGCAGCAGCCACTTGTGCAGAGTACTCTCCACTCTGTCTGTTGGCAGTTTAGTGCCTGAACACTCTTGGCAAGTGGAGGCTAGACTTCTCCAGCCCTTTCCTCTGTTCCAGTAGTTCTCCCAGTACCCTGTATCCTAGTATCTCCTCTGTGTAGAACCCTAGATTTGGGATACCCAGTCTGTGGCTTGACCTACTCACTCCCCAAAGTGAGTAGATCTACTTGTACCTTCTTCCTTGTTCCTCTTAGATCCCTCCCAGGGGCACAGTCTGGAAACAGTGCTTTCCCCCCCCATCCTACAAGTTATGTGAGAATCTTTCTTGCAGACTTGGTTGTATAGGACTTCTTCCAGTTCCTAGTTGTCCATGAGAATTGTTCCACATGAATAATTGATATATTCGTGGTGGGAGGTGAGCTCACATCCTCTTATTCCACCATCTCGATCCCCCTTTTGCAAAATCCTTTACTCTTGACCTTAACAAATTTAGTGAAACTCTATCCTAGGATATAATTCACCCCACTCCACTGCCAATCACATTTTATCTTGTTGGGGCCCTGCATATACTCCGTTTACTCAGTATTAGAGTGAAGGAAGGGTAGAATGAACTGTCATCCTCAGAGATTGGGAGCACATAGATCTTATTTCATAATTCTATTATGAACTGAGGTAACAGTGTGAAAAGAACTGCGTTTAAAAGAATCATAATAGATAAAAGCAAGAAAAGAGGACTGGCAGAGGCCACCTCCACCCAGTGCAGATACAGTGACTCTGGGAATTCTGCCTTATGGTGGGAGAATATTCATTCTCCATTCTCTCTGCTCAATTTTCTTTCCTTCCTTCCACAACCATGTATCTCTATCACTTACCATTTCAGAACTTTCTGAGTAGCGTCTTATGTAATGAAATAGCATATTATAAAAACCAAGGCATCTCTGGCATAACTGGGCATTCTCAGATAACCTCGTTTTTCCATATGGCTACTTTCAGGATGTTCTACTATCAAGCAACTACAAGATTAAATACCTACCATCCTATGCCCACCTCTGAAGCACTAAAGTATAATCTAGATTTTATGGAAGGTGTTATTAGAAGACTAGGAGGAAGGTAACCTGAACTCACAGTAGCAAAATTCATTGTCTTTCTTAATCAACTTGCCTCCCAATAGTCCTCCAATCATATCCTCACTTGTAATCCTTTCTCCCTTGCAATCACTCTTTGCCATGACACCCTACACAGCTCCACTCACCATAGTTCCTTTGCATTATTCAAATATATTCCCTAATAGACCAAACCCAGACCACCTTATTGTTCCCCAATATTTCTGTGCCCCCCCAAAGGCCTTCATTCATCTCAACATTGAATTTTAATGATTAGATTCAATATCATAATTTGCTTTAAAATAGCAAGAAGGAACCCATTCTTTTAAGACTGCTTCTGATTTATGATGTTATTAAAAAAAAAAAAAAAAGTGGTGATGCTTTCTGCATCTGTAAACTAAGAATGTAAATTATGGTACTTTTCAGTGGCTCCTCAGATTTCACTAGCTAAACATTTTGTGTTCCCAAGGCTGGAGTTTCCCCTGGAGGTAAATAGAATATACAAAATGACAGTTGATGATCCAGATTAAAACTCTAGATGGTTTTAACCCTTTGTGGTACATTTTGCAAAAATCAAGTGCCTTCTGTTTCCTAAATTAATACGAAAACATATTTCACAACACTGAGAGTTATGGCTTCTTTTTAAAAACCAAAAAGGCACTGGTACATATTCCATACACCAACACTCACCAGGGTTTGAGAAGGCGCTGCCATATTTCTCGTGTGTATCTGATCTCTCAACCTCACTCCTCTTTACTGTTTTCTACCTGGTCCCTTTGATAGCTTACTGTGAACATTGTCAGATTCATGATCTCCAAAGAAGAAGATTTAGCTTCAGGACCAGGGACCAGGCTTGGTCACTCAAGAGCTTTTTATAGCACAGTTTTATGAAAAAAGTATGAAAGGGACAGAGAAAGCTTCTGACATAGACATTAGAAGGGAGACGGAGAGTGCCTCCTTCACTAGTGTTAGCAAGGGAGTTATATACTTAAGTGTTATTAAGATAAATCAAAGAAGGTCTCAAGGTTTTAAAGATCTTACTAGACCCACTCTTGTAATTTACATTTTAAGATAACAGAATTAGCCAGCAGGTTTTCAGGAAGGAGAAACTGTCCTCAAGCAGGATACATTGTTGTTATATAATCCTTAGTACAGAGTTTAAACTGAGTTGTTTGTTGTGTAACCATCAGTTTAGGGCTAAAAGAAAAAAATGTTTTATGTGAGTAAGACTAAGGAATGTAAAGGAAAAAAAGACGTTTGTCCTTTCCTTCTTCTTGAGAATTCCAGACCCCTGTCTCCTCCTTGAGAGCCCCAGACCCCTTTCTCCTCCTCAGGAACCCCGGACTTCTTATCAACCTGCCTAGGAATTGACTGACTCACCTTTCACTTGCTTTCATTGTTGGACTTGCTCCTACAGCCATTTACATTTACAACCCTAGCTTAGAAATAGAAGTTAGTATCAGATTAGCAAAAACATTAGCAGGGATCTCTGCTCAATGTTATGTGACAGCCTGGATGGGAGGGGAGTTTGGGGGAGAATGGATACATGTATATGTATGGTTGAGTTACTCTACTGCACACCTGAAACTATTAATAGCACAACTTTGTTAATCAGCTATATTCCAATATAAAATAAAAAGTTAAAAAAAAAATTAGAGAACTACTTACCATTAGATTGCTGACAAAGATTCGTCTAGTCGAAGCTATGGTTTTTCCGGTAGTCATGTATGGATGTGAGAGTTGATCTATAAAGAAAGCTGAGTGCTGAAGAATTGATGCCTTTGAACTGTGGTGTTGGAGAAAACTCTTGAGAGTCTCTTGGATTGCAAGGAGATCCAACCAGTCCATCCTAAAGGAAATCAGTCCTGAATATTAATTGGAAGGACTGATGTTGAAGCTGAAACCAATACTTTGGCCACCTGATACAAAGAACTGAATCACTGGGAAAGATTGAAGGCAGGAGGAGAAGGAGACGACAGAGGGTGAGATGGTTGGATAGCATCACCAATTCAATGGACATGAGTTTGAGCAAGCTCCAGAAGTTGGTGATGGACAGGGAAGCCTGGCATGCTGCAGTCCATGGGGTCACAAATAGTTAGACACAACTGAGAGACTGAACGAAACTACCATTAGATTATGAAAACTTCATAAAGGGGTATTTATGAAGGAATGCCATATATTAGGTTGTCTTGTCTTATGTTAGTCACTCAGTCCTGTTTTACTCTTTGCTATCCCATAGACTGTAGCCTGCCAAGCTCTTCTGTCCATAGAATTCCCCAGGCAAGAATACTGGGTTGTCATTCCCTTCTCCAGGGGATCTTCCCAACCTAGTCATCATACCCAGTCTCCTGCATTGCAATAGGATGGTACAAAAATAATTTCAGTTTCAGACCCTGAATTTTAAATTGTTATAACTAGACTCAAGCACATCTTTACTAATTAAAACAGGAGCCATTACAATCAACACATTTTGTCAACAAGAAATAAGCTTGTTTATTCCTATAACATAAAAATCCATTCCTCCAGATTCTACAACCTCTTGGAAAGCATTTTCTGCTTCCTGCTGGAGGTGGAAATGTTTTCCCAATGCTTGAAGAAGTGGTAGTCAGTTGACAAGAGGTCAGGTGAATATGGTGGATGAGGTAAAACTTCATAGCCCAAATTTGTTCAACTTTTGAAGCATTGGTTGTGAGACATATGGTTGGGCATTGTCATGAAAGAGTTGGGCCCATTCTGTTGACCAGTGCTGGCTGCAGATGTTGCAGTTTTCAGGGCATCTCATTGATTGCTAAGTATACTTCTCAGGTGTAATGATTTTGCTGGGATTCAGAAAGCTGTAGTGATCAGACTGGCAGCAGACCACCAAACAGTGACCATGACCTTTTTTAGGTGCAAGTTTGGCTTTGGGAAGTGTTTTGGAGTTTCTTCTCGGTCCAAGCACTGAGCTGGTAGTCACCAGTTGTCACATAAAATCCACTTCTTATTGCACATCACAATCTGATCAAGAAATGGTTCATTGTTGTTGCATAGAATAAGAGATGACCCTTCAAAATGAAGGGACTTCCCTGGTGGCTCAGACAGTAAAGTGTCTGCCTACAATGTGGGAGACCCAGGTTCGATGCCTAGGTTGGGAAGATCCTCTGGAGAAGGAAATGGCAACCCACTCCAGTACTGTTGCCTGGAAAATCCCATGGACAGAGGAGCCTGGTAGGCTACAGTCCATGGGGTTGCAAAGAGTCAGACATGACTGAGTGACTAAACTTTCACTTTTACTTCAAAATGATGATTTCTTCAATTTTTGGTCAGCTTGTGAGGCACCCACTTATCAAGATTTTTACCTTTCCAGTTTGCTTCAAATGCCAAATTACCATAGAATGGTAAACCTTGAGTTCTTTGGCAACTTCTCGGGTGGTTATAAGAGGTTCAGATTTGATGATTGCTCTCAACTGCTAGGTGTCAAATTCCAGTGGCCGCCACTATGCTCCTTACCTTCAAGGATCTTGTCTCCTTTGCAAAACTTCTTGAATCACCATTGCACTGTACATTTATAGCCATTTCTGGGCCAAATGCATTGTTGATAGTGTGAATTGTCTCAGCAGCTTTACAACCTATTTTGAACTTAAGAAAATCACTCAGATTTGCATTTTGTTTAACATCATTTCCAGAGTCTAAAATACATATAAAATAAACAAGTAATAAGTCATTAGCAAAAAACATAAAGCTTGCACATTAAAATGATGTGTAACATAATCACATTTATTTAAGAATGTATTCCAATATCAAATGGCAAATTTCAGCAATGTAAACTGCAATTACTTTTGCACCAAAATAATATTTACACAGAAATAGACCCATGTTCCCATGAAAATTTAAGGCAAATGATACATGGTATATAAAAATATGTTAATATATTTTAAAGCAATGGTACATTGCTACCTTAAATTGAATGTTATTTTACTTTAAATAAAAACATTATATGAAATAATAAATGACTCACAAATTTAAAATTTGTTTGGGTAAAACATGAATGAACTCCATAAAATGTAAAGTAATACACAGGACTCTGAATATTTTAAAAGTTTTATTTAACCAAAGATACACTTATTTTTCCTCAAGTTCAAAATATTTCTACTAATTAACATTTTTAATCAAAAAGAATTATTTAGAGGGTTGCTGCTGCTGCTGCTGCTGTTGCTTCAGTTGTGTCCGACTCTGTGCGACCCCAAAGACGGCAGCCCACCAGGCTCCCCAGTCCCTGGGATTCTCCAGGCAAGAACACTGAAGTGGGTTGCCATTTCCTTCTCCAGTGCAAGAAAGTGAAAAGTGAAAGTGAAGTCGCTCAGTTGTGTCCAACTCTTAGCGACCCCATGGACTGCAGCCTACCAGGCTCCTCCATCCATGGGATTTTCCAGGCAAGAGTACTGGAGTGGGTTGCCATTGCCTTCTCCGATTTAGAGGGTTACAATAAAAACTTTAAATTATTAGGCCTAGAGATCTATGTTGCTGCATTTCATGGATGTTCTCATAATAAAATGCTTTAAAAGATAATTGTATGCTTCCCCTTCAAGAGATAGACATGTGTGTATTGCAACTACATACAATCCCAAATTTCTTATTATAGAAAAAAAATCAACAATGACTTAGGTTATTTAAGATAATATATGGCTATTTATTTAGTCAATAATATTATAAAAACTGCTTTACTATAAAAGATCAAAGGCAAAAACCTTTTTAAAAAATGAGTATGCAAGAAGTGGAGAAAGTGCTAGTAAAATCAGCTAGGCTGCCCTCTTCTGTGGCTCCAACATGTGTCTAGACTAATTATCTGTAAAATATAACCCACTCTGGCCAGTCATGCCTGCTGTAATTGTGCATGTTATGCTTCTAAAAAAATAACACTAACCTTTGCAATTTCCTTTAAAATTAAAACAGCAGTTAACTTTCTTTCAGTTCAACTAAAGGTTTATGCCCTGGATTTTTCAGAACTGGTTCTGAATACTAAAATGTAAATCAATGAGGGCTTTTTCCAAGAAAAACTGTCCAGTGAAATGTTATTTATCATTTGGGATTTATCTAAACAAGTGCCTCATCCACATTACAACCAGAAGCGCATGCGACTCTGTGGCTTTCTGTTTTGCCTCTTTAATTTTTGTTTCACGAATTCAAATGCTTTGTTTTACAACTGAGCAAACAGAGTATTAGGGGTAGATAGAAGGAAGAAGCAGGGAACACAAATCTAGGTCTAGGCAATAACAACATTCTCCTCTCTTCAAATTAATTTTTGTCTATTCAGTTCTAATAGCTTCTGATTATATAGGCTGAGATCTCACTGTCTCACATAGGGTTGTATTGGTTTTGAAAGAAAATCGTGTGATTGAAAAACGCTTTCCATTTTGTATTCCACCCTTACTCACTTTATTATCCAGAATATGAAGCAGTCTTTTTCATAGGAAAACAAAAAACTCAGTCCAAATATTGCTTCTAATACCCTCATCTCCTTTTTCCCTTCGAGCAAGGAATCAACAAAGAAATAAAATTATTTGGCTTTTTGTTTGTTTGTTTGTAGCCAAAGGACTGAAATAAAAATGAAGCTGCATGATATTTGCTCACCAAAAGCGCTGGCTTTATATTTCACATTGAAAATTGGTCTCATGTTTTAGATATAAAAAGAATGTGCTATATTTTTATCTCAGTTCTCTTGTTCCACTCACTGAACAATGGCATCAAAAGTTTGCCTCAATGTGTCAAAAAATTACTTTTATTTTAGTTTAAAACCAGTAAATTGTAAGACATAATGTTTCATAATTATCTGAATTTTGAGATCTGAAAAAGCCATGACTTATTTGTATTATTTTTTTCATGTAGCTGAGGTAAGATACTGAAGGAAATCAGAATGTGTCACCTCAAAATATGCTACTTTGGTACATTGATTATTTTGAATTAAAGGCACTTATGAAACAGCAGGTTCAGGAAGTTCACTCTGACCCTCATTTTTCTTCCTAAAATCAATCAGGAAATAATATTCCCATGTGAAATGCACACTCCCTGTATCAGGAGAAAAGGAAACACTCTTAGTAGCCAAGAGGGAACACCAGAGGAAACAGCAGACAAATGTTACTCTGTTAGTTTCTTCCCATATTTTTATCCAAAGGTTGCCATCCTTGGAAGCCTAAAACTGCTTTCATTTGTCTTATCATGTTTTTTTTACAAATTGATTGTTTTTTGTTGAAGTTTCTATATAAGCTGCAATTATAAGTGTCATTTTGAGTTAATCTCGATTTCAGTTTCTCTCATGGGATGTGTGCCTCAGGGATTAATGACTTTCTTGTTTGTTTTTGTTGTTAATTTTTCTTTTTGTTACAGGAACCTCAGAATAGTAGGAGGAAAATTACTTTTTCTCCCCTATGTATTGAAATAGTTCTGTTGGATCCTATTTTAGCCAATTTGTTAGATAATCCCATTCACTCTGATGCATCTGGATTCCCTTTAAATAGAAACATTGTTAGAGATAGAAGAGGCTGACCTAAATACTCCTATAGTGATTGAAGAAACTGACTAATTCCAAACATATTGTAGTTTTTCCATTAAACTCCATTCACTTTGTGATCCTTTCAATTTCCACCTTGCTCCAACCCCCCAATCTCCTATTTATTCATCATCTGTTCTCTCACTGAATCATCAAATAAAGAAATTCAAAATAATTCTTAGCAACCAATCTGAACACATTTCAATGGCTTCTGCCACATGAAATATAGTTCCACAACTGAGAAACTCCACAATAACCACATTTAATTTGGAGATTAGGTAGGAATGGACAAATAATGTGTTCACATCTCCATGCTGGATTTTTCACTTTATTGAATACGTCCTCACAAGGTCAGTCAAGCAGTGTTAGCTGAACCTTTGTCTCATATACAAGCCTGATCCACTAAGGGCAGCTTCTAATGAACAGTAATACTCAAAACAACACCTGGCATCCTTTTTCACAATGTTCAAACCATTTCTTTAAATATAGTTAGTATCTCCCTGTTTTCCAATAGATATTGAATGTTTCAGTTCAGTTCAGTTCAGTCACTCAATTGTGTCCGACTCTTTGCGACCCCATGGACTGCAGCGCGCCAGGCCTCCCTGCCCATCACTGACTCCCAGAGAATCTCAAACTCATCTCCATTGAGTTGGTGATGCCATCCAACCATCTCATCCTTTGTCATCCCCTTCTCCTCCCACCTTCAACTTTTGCAGCATCAGGGTCTTTTCTAACGGGTCAACTCTTCACATCAGGTGGCCAAAGTATTGGAGTTTTAACTTCAGCATCAGTCCTTCCAGTGAACATTCAGGACTGATTTCCTTTAGGATGGACTGGTTTGGTCTCCTTGCAGTCCAAGGGACTCTTAAGAGTCTTCTCCAATACCACAGTTCAAAACAAGTGTGTAATTGATTTTGTAGGCAGCCAATATTACTGAGTGCATGACTGTTGAAATGTCATACCTCCTTGTACCTATTTTATCAAGGGCTGACATAAGCACTGAGTAGTAGAGAATATGATCATGTTTGTTAACAAGGTAACCTAACGTCAGATTTTAGTTAGCATGTCATTTTTCAGGTCGTAATATTCTTTCTCTGAATGGTTGGTTGATTTGCTATAGGTGTAACTATTTTGATACAAAGCTCACCTTTGATCTAGCGGATTTTCCCTTGAAAGACTAGAATTCCTCCTTTCACTTGAAGACTATGATTTTTAAAAGGGGACAAATATTTACATTCATTCAGTTAATATGTTTTAGACAGAGCTATATGGATTTCCAAAGCCTTCAAGAGTTGAAAAACTGTATTAATCTGTGCCCCAAATCTATAAGCTGACTTCATGTAGAGCCATATGAATCGTATCAAATATATTTTTGCTTGAATGTTTTAAATTGTTATTGTGTGCTTCAAAAATTCCATGCTGTGTTTCATTCAACTGTACATCCTCAAGTTAGATAGATATCGTCACTCCCAAAGCAATCGCCTTGCATTACTATTTGTCTGAAACTGTTAACATGGTCATCATCTTCCTGATTTTGGGTGGATTGAAGAAAAGCATGCCCAAAGAGTCTGGGACACATATCCATTTTTTCAGGGTGAAGCAAAAACAGAAAATGAAATATTTACTTTTTTTCTTTTGTTTTTGGTCAGAGAGAATGCTAGTTTTTTATTTCACTTCTGTATCAAAGTTTCAGAAATTATTTTTTCAGTGTTAAATATTTTTATTCTAACTAATGAAAAATAAATTACAATAAAATGTGTATATGAGATAGCTATTCATCTAAATTACATAGATTTTTTTAAGTGTTTTCATTTATGCTCTTCAATAGTAAATAGGGCCTGATTTGATAGTATTCATTTATAATTTCTGAATGATATTTGATACATAATTGCTTCACTGATTCATATACAGAAAAAATTGTCTTCCACTGAGGAAAATTTTATTTTTAAGATTTTTTTACAGAAATATATTTCCTAAAGTCTTTGTGCCTAATCAGAAAGTTCAAGCCACATCTCTCATTCATCACCTCTCCCTTCCCCTGCCCTCTCTTTTGCTCATGTACTCCTATTACTTCACCGTAGTCTTTAGAAAAGCTATAATGTGAAACACTATGTTCCTTATTGAGGGAGCACAAATAATCTATGGTTTTAAATACAGTGGTGGTCTTATGACTATATCTTTATAACAAGAAGTTGACTAAATCAAGTACTGTGACATAGACTGACCTCCTCTTTCAATCTGCAACCCAACGTTATTAAGAAGGTTTTTTCCTAATAATTATTGCAAATGGAGTCACTTGTAGTAGTTAATTAACAGGTGTGTAAAAGGCTGTGTGATGTTAAAAAAAAATACTAAACTGAATTTTAAATCTTCAAATACTAATGTCAGATTTCTGATAAATAGGATTAAAATCAGTTCAATCTAAAGTCATCTAGATTACTAATATTGATAACAGATGGATGGATATTTGAAAATAATACACTCTGCAGTTTAAAAACAGAAGTGATTTGCTTACTTTTTTTTTGAGAAATTAGTATTATAGAGGGTGTGTTTAAATTCAACTCTTTTTCCCATGCCTAATTTTTCTTTTTTTAACATCAATAACTCACAAATTAATTTACTTATTTCAAACTTTGTATTTATAAAAGAAACCCCTGATTTTATTCAGTAATTCTTTTCTTTATTGTACTTTTATCATGGCTAATTTTTTGCATTACTTTTTTTGAACATTTTCATTAACATTCAATGTTTCAAAAGATTACAATGGGAAAAAAAATGCCTTTGAATGGTAACAATATGGACAGATGAGAAAACCTGCAGTTACCCAAATATACCACTTTCCAGCTGTACAATGGCAATGTAATCTTCTGCCAAAAATTTCGGTATTTGTATAGAAACAACTTGGTGATCACCTTCTTTATAGAAGATCTTATAAGACACTTTGCTGTACATAGACACTTACATAAAACATTGACTTGAAATGTAACTTAAACACACATAACTAGCAGCTGCTTGTTTTTCCTTAAAGGAAAACAAGATAACAACAGGAAATCTAAAACTTTCAAAAGTAACTATTAACACATTAACTGCATTTTTTCATCCTTCATTAAATTTTATCCATTGAAAACTGAACATTTACTTTTGAAAACCTTTATTTTAAGGAATTCAAAGACTTAATGGAAGTTTATCTAGGAACAGTCCAATTCATAGGGTAAGGAAAAATACCACAGAATGCGTGTGATTACTATTTCTGAGGCAGATGAATGGCTACAATTTCAGAATATTAACAGTCCCTGAACTTGAACCTCAAGTAATTCCAGAAAGGATAAGTGCATAGTGTTGGGAGTATATTTTCCTTAGACCCTTTTGAGTAGAGCTCAGTTTCTCAGCCTTATCCCTGCTAGTATTTGGAACCTTTCTGTGCACTATAGGATGTTTAGTAGAATCCCTGCCATCTGTCCAGTGGCACCTGCCATCCATATTTGTGACAACCAACAGTGTCTCCAGATATTGTCAATGTCCTCTGGTAGAGAAGGGCAAATCTGCCCCAGTTGAGAACCACAGACCTAAAAGGGGAAAAAGTAACAGCCATTAAAAAATAAAACATAAAAACCTAGGAATTTTAGTGATAATATTGCCCTACTTTAGGTTCTCTTCAAAGGCAACTCTGATATAAGGATTTGATAACATGCAAATCCTTCTCCATGTTTTGGGGAAGTAGTCCCAGAAAGTACCAAAAGAGGAAGAAAGAAAGTGAGACAGTGGAGGTAAGAAGGAGTAGAGGTTAATGAACAGATTACTGCTGTATGCCACTGGGGCTTAATCCTGCCAGAACCCCTGAGACATGGGGAAGAACATGCCTGTTTCATTCCCCTGAAAGTGAGGGACATGAGGGTTAGAGTCACCAGCTTCCCTCCCTAGTTGCTTAAAACCACTCCTGAGGTTGTTGATTCTCTGGCGTTTAATGCCTGCCTAGTGGGAGAAGCTGGGCATTACCTGTGGCCAAAGAAAGCCCCCAGGGAGAATGACAGGTGTTTATAGCAGGAAGCTTTTGGTATTTATAGCATTGGTTCTCAAAGTATGGTCCCTGCACCACGAATATCATAATTATCTGAGAATTTATTGTGTGGATGCATGTTAAGTTGCTTCAGTCGTGTTTGACTCTTGGCTGTAGCCTACTAGGCTCCTCTGTCCATGGGATTCTCTAGACAAGTGGGTCGCCATGTCCTCCTCCAGGCATCTTCCTGACCTTTGGATGGAACTACATCTCTTATGTCTCCTGCATTGGCAAGTGGGTTCTTTACCACTAGCACAACCTGGCATGCAGATTCTCAAGCAGCACCCAAGACCTAGAGCAAGAATGCTAGGGTTGTGGTCCAGCGTTCTGTATTTTACCAAGTACTCCAGATAATTCCAGTGCCACTCAATGTGTTAGATGCTGGTCTAGGGAGAAGTTCTCAACCAAGGGAAATTTTATTCACCAGGGGTCATTTGTCAATGTCTGCAGACATTGCTGGTTGTCATAACTTGGAGAGGAAGGGTAGTACTAATTAGCGGGTAAGGTCTGGAATTCTGTGAAACACTCTACAATGAAGAAGACAGCTCCACAATAAAGGTTAAATTGCATAAAAATGTCAAATAGCTCCAAGGCTTTGAAAATTTGGTTTAGGTGAACTAGCAATGATGAAAAAATAAGGGCAGGGCATCAACAGTAGCTCCCATATTATTAGCGTCGCTTTTTTGTGTGTTTGTCTAATTCTCTTCCAAGTGCTGATGTGTTTTCAACATTGCCATCATCAGAAACAACCAGTTAATCCATCCAGATTACATGCATATACTGTTGTTTGCTTTATGTCTTTTCACTCTGATAAGACAGTTGCACTCAGTAAGCTTCCTTTTCACTGCTCTTAGACTACTGTCCTTGGAATGTCCTTTTCTCTTAAGGGAGACAACATGCTCTTGCAGAAATCCCTTATCTTTCTTTGCTGTATACAGCTAAAATTGCTGTCACCATCCTGGTGCCTCCTGTCATGTTTTATCTAGTGATTTCTAACATAAGGGCTCCCTTCAGGAACACAAGTCCCCTTCCCTGTGAGCAGAATGCTGTCTAATCATCAGTCCTCACAGTTTCCAGCTCTTCTAAACCTCAGAAAAGGTATAAACATTAATACTTCCTCTCTGATTTTAGTTCCTCATTTTCAGGCAAATGAAGCTGCTACTGAGATACTGTGATATCGTCCAACTTTGTAACAAGGCATCTTAAATACAATCATAGTTTCTCATGTCCCTTGGAAGTTACTTCAGGGTAGCATGTTCGTTTAGAATGCATAGATTCCCACATGGTAATGTAGTGTCTTCACTGTTGCTGTAAACACCAGTAGTCAACATTCATTCCATTTCAAGCAGGGTGTGCTAAGTATGTTACAAACTGTGGTAGACAGATTTGTAGCCCCCACAACTGCCCCTGGTGTTACCTCCGTGAATGTGTACATGGCACAGTATCGTTGGCAGATGTAATGAACGCTACTGATCAGTTGACCTTAAAACAGCTATGGTAGCCTGAATTATCCAGAGGACACCAATATAATCACATGAGCATTAACTAGTAGAACTGAAAGAGGAAGTCAGGGAGAGTCTGCAGAAGGGGAAGTCAGAGAGATGTTAAGCACAGGAAAGGTTCCATGTGCTCCTTCTAGCTTTTGAGATAAATGCGGCACAATCCAGGGAATGAAGGTGTCGTTGCTCCTGTTAAAAAATTCATTTCACTTAGTACAAGATAACAGTATTGGTACAATAGTAGGTTTTATGGATATGGGTCTTCTTTCATTCTTTCTCTAGATTCTTTCACATAGAACACTAGATTAATTCTTTTGAAGCAACTGATTCTCTCAAGTCAACATTAAAGACCTCCCCACAAAGATATTTTAAAAAGTGAAGCATTTGCTCTGATGTTATGCAATGTTGAAGGATCTTTTTCTTCATTTCTCAGGTTCTTATTTAAATTGTCAGTTTGCACAGTGGATATCCTAAGGCCTTTTGTATAAATACAAGTGTACTTAATTCAGCAGGAGAAATGTGAGAGTGAACACATTAAGTGCTACACATTTTTATTTCACATGTAATGCCTAGAGAAAAGGAAAGGCTACCGAAAGAGGTTGAAAAATGAAGATGAATAAAGAAAATATGTTCAAGACAGAATAAGAGTCTGGGACCAGCTGCTGCTGAACAAACATTTATTGTTTCCATCCATCTGAGGTTTTGTAGAAAATAGAAAGACACCAAACAGGAAATGCATATCTGATAATCAAATATGCAAAGCTTCTGACTCCTGAGGATAATTCTTTCCCAGGGAAACACTTGAACCTATTTAAGTAACATAAATAACTCAAAGCTTATATTGGGATAAAAGGAACAGAGCTCAGATCTCTACACAAGCAGACCAAGAAATAAACTCCATGTTATTTTGGCAAGGACACTCACTAGTAACCTCAGGATTTTTCTAGTTTGTCTTAAGCTTGAGGGTTTGAATTATTTTGCTGGTAAGTTGAGTGGTTTGGAGATCTGACCCTTTTTAAGAGTCTGTCCTGCCACCTCCTTGACCTACGCCATCTTCATCTCCCACCTGGATCAGTTCAGAGCCCGCACATATATCTCCTGCTTCCACACTTGACTCTGTAAACTGGCTGCAACATACTAGCCAGAACAATCCATTTAAAATGAAAGCATATTGGGCCATTCCTCTCACCCACTGGATCCCCATTTCATTCAAAAGCAATGTCTAGGTCTTCAAACACACAAGTCTGCCCCACCTCCTACACCCATTGCCTCCTTGACCTCAGTCCTTACAGTTCTCTCTTTAGTCTCACTCTACTCCAGACCCCTCCGTCTCTTAGTTGTTCTTCAAACAAGTCAGGGAAGCTTCTGCTTAAGGTTTTCTTACTTCCTGTGCAACTCTTCCTCTACCTGCCTGATTGTTTGTTCAAATGTTCAAATTTCTTAAAGCCACCTGACCTCACACTCACACTGACAAACACAACCTACCATATTACACCTGATTCCTCTTATGCTGCTTTAGTTCTTATTTTGCCTCATACTATTCATCAACTTCTACCATACCATATAATTCACTTAGATTTTTTGTTAGTTGTCTCATTTCTTCCTCTAGAATTGAAAGTCTAAGAGGAGAAGGTCTTTGCAAATACATAGAACAGTGCTCTCCAATATAAATGTGGGAGCCACATATGTAATTTAAAGTTTTCTGGAAGCTTCATTTAAAAAGTAGAAGGCAGCAGGTAAACTAAATGTAAAATGTATTTATTATGTGTAAAAACATAATGTGGCTCTCAAATATGATTTCCACATGTGGCACTGGCCACATTTCAAGTGCTCAACAGCTGCACATGGCTATTGACAAGGGTACTGGATAGTCTGAATTGGAAACAATCCTGACACATACTTACTTCTGAATATGTTGATTCAATCTGTTGGGGTGTGTGTGGGGGAATGAATATATGAGATTCTGAGTGTCCTGTGTGAAGTTATCTGTACTGTGACAATTGACCCCTGTTCTGTCCTTGTCTTAGTCCACCTCTCAGAATGACAGACTCAGTACTCTCTTCTGTAGTCCATCATTGGTCACACTGTGCTTGTAAGTTACTGCAAGAGGTTTCCCTTCTAAGTCCCCCCAAATTACTAAATTCTCTAACTTTATTTTCCAAGATATATCAGCAACAGTTGCTCCATCTGTGCCCTACCCATATTCTTGACCCTTAGTACCTATAAGAACCCATTTTCTCCTAACTGTAAAATCCTACATTTCTTTCCCTGAGGATACTTTCTTTCCACTGGAGGGCATCTTGCTACAATAAACCATATGCTGAAAGTGTTGCAGATCTGATCCCCCACTGAAAGCATCTTCAACCAATGACTCACGAGATCTGGTGTACATACTTACGAGTATTTGTGGATAAATCCTTGCCCACTGGGCGGTATAACTTTAGCTGTGTGTTTCATCCTGTCTCAGAATTTCCACAGAAGTGTCAAGTTCCAATTACTCATGTGATAGATGATTTGAAATGCAACCTTTATTGGTTGTCTTTCCTTCCCTTTCATACTTCTCCACTCTTTCAGCAGTTTCTAAAATCATCTCCCAGGAGTTCAAATCCTTGTCTTGCATTCAAATCCTTGTCTTAGAATCTGCTATGAAGGAATCCTATCTAAGATATATCCTCTGAAAAAGGTCTCCATGAAATAGTGATACAAATGAAAATTATTCTAGTGCCCTAGAAATAAACATTGAATTCAAGGAATAAACTTAAGAATGGGGTAAAATCTATGTTTGATACACTGATCATGTCTTCTGATTAAGAATAGCAAGTACAGGTGGGAGAACAAGATGACGGAGGAGTAGGTGGACGTGGAGTACATCTCTCTCCATGGATACATCAGGAATACACCGTGAGACACAGACGTGCGTGCAGAATACCAGCTGAGTGTGGACAGGAGGACCTAACCAGTGGAAAATAATATATAGAACCACGCAAAACTCAGAAGGACGAAGGAACCAGGGGGAAAAACAGGAGTATTAGTAGGACTGGACCTACCCTCAGCGGGTGGGGGAAATGAAGCAGGGGTCTGATCCGCACAGCAGGGCAATTGTCTGAGTTAGAGGAGGAGCATTTAAGGCTGAGAGTGAAACAGTTGATCTGTGGCAACTTAAATGGAATGAGAATCAGACAGTCCTTGAAGCAGCCATACATATGCCAGACAGGATCACTGGTCTCCTGCAACGGGCAGTAGCTGGGAGCCGGAGTTTAGGGATTGTGGAGCAATCCCAGTGCAAGGACTGCTGTTGACTGCGGAGAAACGGATTGAGGGGATGTGAGGGAGGAGATCATGGTGGCAAATACCTGTGGAGGAAAGTCAAGCAGCCATGGAAGCAAGGCGATAGTGCTGAGTCACATGTAGGGGGTGGAGCCATCACCATAGACTCACTCTCTCCACAAACCAGCTTTGGTAGCTGAACAGTAGAGAGGCTGGCCCATCAAATGCCTGACACACTGAACTACAGAGTAGGACCCCACCCAGGGTGCCCCTTTAAGTGCCTGATACACCAATCTACAGAGTAGGACCCTAGGCAAGGGATCCCTCTGAGTGCCTGAACAGGCAGAGCTACAGAGAAAGACTGGCCAGAGGCCTTCTGATCGCCAGCTACAGGAGGCTCAAAAAAAGACTCTGAACTCGGAGAAGGCAATGGCAACCCACTCCAGTACTCTTGCCTGGAAAATCCCATGGACAGAGGAGCCTGGTGGGCTGCAGTCCATGGGGTCGCTAGGAGTCGGACACGACTGAGCGACTTCACTTTCACTTTTCACTTTCATGCACTAGAGAAGGCAATGGCAACCCACTCCAGTGTTCTTGTCTGGAGAATCCCGGGATGGGGGAGCCTGGTGCGCTGCCGTCTCTGGGGTTGCACAGAGTTGGACACCACTGAAGCGACTTAGCAGCAGCAGCAACAGGGCCATAACTCCTGCTGTGGAGGCAGTTTGTGTCACTGAACACTTGGTGCTGCCAGGATCCCTGCAAGCCAAGCAGCTGCATCACCTTCATGCTCAACTCTCACTGAGGCAGAGCTGCCACAGGC
>NW_011495035.1:5899907-5903305 GCF_000754665.1 Bison bison bison | reverse complement strand
AAAAAAAAGGGGGGGGGGGCGCAAAAAAAGGTCTTGTGTTTATGCATGCAGGGTGGCTTCGGTCCTGTCTGACTCTTTGCCACCCTGTAGACTGTGGCCTGTCAGGCTTCTCTGCCAGAGAAGGGGTTCTCCAGGCAAGAATACTGGAGCATATTAGCCAATACTGGTTGCCATACCCTTCTGGAGCACTATATTTCCTGCTGCCCAAGCCACCAACTCCCTTGAGTACCTGGTCCTGCCAGAACCCCTGCAACCCAAGCAGCTGCACCACTTCCACACCTGGCCCTCACAGGGGCAAACGCAAGCCCTCCAGGGCAGCCTCAGGAGCAAACCCCAGTGGGTGACCCACATGCAGAGGTGGAAATAAAACCACAACTGAAATTCAGGGGCAGTGTGAATAAGGAAGAAGACCGAAAACCTTCCCACCAGCTGTACAACCTGCAGATTAAACCCACACGATCAACTAAGCAGACTCTGTGTCTATGGGATATATAAAAGGCCATTGAGAGCTCCCACAAAAGAAAACGCACTAGCTCTGATAGCTGTGGACATTGGTGGCAAGAACACGAAGGAGTAGGACCAGATTAGAATCTGAGCTGCCCCCACAGCATATTCAGAGATCAGCACAGTGTTAGAGAATATCCTAGGGAGATAAGATGGACTGTGATTCCCAGCACAGGAAAGGACTCTGACAACAGTGACTCAAGAAAAACATTTATTATTCTTATTTTTTGACTTGTTCTGTAGATTCTTTTGGATTTTCTTTCTTTTTTTTCCTTTTCTCCCCTCTCTGTTGTAGTTGTTGATTTTATTGGAACTAAGAAATCCAATTAAGCCTTTGAGTTTTTTTTTTTTTTTTTTTTTGCACAGTCACATTTTTTCTTGTTGTCATAAACCTCTGTCTCTGCATTGGGCTTCTGCAGTTCTGTGGAGTTTTCCTTTTTTTTTTTTCTTTCCTTTTCTCTCTTTTTTAATTTTAATTTTTAAACCTATTATTATTTTTTCTACGTTTATTCCTTTGTTTGCTTTTGCTACTGTTCTTTTCCCCTTGCAGTTAATCTTTAACATATATAAATCTTCTTTATCTACCTCTATTTAACTCTGTATATCTATTCTTTCTTTTCTTTCTCTCCTTTCCTCTCAACATATTTGTTAGTTTTATTTTCATTGCTTGATTCCCCACTTGGCATCTTGCTTTAGTTTTGTTTTCCAGTTTGTGCTTAACTTAGTTTTGTTCTTAACTGGTAAATAAATTTTTGACTTCCTTTGTTCACCAGATCAATCTACTGTACTTTATTTTTGTTGGACTGTTTTCACTTTGCCCATGGCTGTAAATGTATATGTGTATATTCCATTATTTTAACTATTATTTGCCTAATTTTGTAACTGCCATTTGTCTGGGGTTTGTCTTTGGTTTCTCATTTTGGGATATTTGTTTTACTCTCCCTTAATGTCATAACAAACCACTTGTGGAATCTTTGTTCCTGACCAGAGATCAAACCCTGAGCCTTTGGAGTGGGAGCACTGACACCAAGACCCTATACTACCAGAGAACTAACCCTAGGGAGTATCAAATAGTGAGAACTCACACAAAGGAAACCACTTGAATACAAGACCTGGCATCACCCAACCAACAGTAGCACCCTGGGCAGGATGCCTCATCTAAACAACAAACAAAACAAAAATACAAACCCAATCATCAGCAAACAGGAGTACCACCTCTCCCAGCCTTGCCCATCAGAGGAAAAACAATCAAACAAAAACTCAGCCCAATTCTCACACTATACAAAGCTCACAAAAACCACTGGACCAACCTTACGAGGGTAGAAATGACAAGGAAGAAAGAATTCAACATTCTTCAAGGAAAGAATTCAATTTTCCTTGAAGCTTGGGAAAAAGAGACCTCAAACACAATAACTTCAAAAAAAAAAAAGAAAAAAAGGAAAGACAGAGAAATATTGCACAAATGAAGGAAGGAACTAGAAACACAGAAGTCCAAATAAATTAAGAGGAAATAGGAAAATTACCAGAAAAAGAATTCAGAATAATGATACTAAAGATGATCAAAACCTTGAAAACAAAATAGAGAAAAAACAAGAATAAATTAACAAAGACCTAGAAGAATTAAAGAATAAGCATACAGAGACAAACAATACAATTACTGAAATTAAAAATACTCTAGAAGGAATCAACAGCAGAATATCTGAGCAGAAGAACAAATCAGTGAACTGGAAGATAAAATGGTGGAAATAACTTCTGAAGAGCAGAATAAAGTAAAAAGGAAAAGAGCTGAGGACAGTCTGAGAGACCTCTGGGACCATATCAAATGCACCAACATTTGAATTATACAGGTCCCAGAAGAAGAAGAGAAAAAGAAAGGGTATGAGAAAATTTTTGAAGAGTTTATAGTTGAGAATTTCCCATAACCATGGAAAAGGAAATAGCCAATCAAGTCCAAGGGGCACAAAGAATCCCATACAGGATAAACCCAAGGAGAAACACGCCAAGACATGTACTAATCAAACCAATGAAGACTAAACACAAAGAAAGAATATTAAAACCAGCGAGGGAGAAACAACCAGTAAAATACAAGGGAAACGCCACATACTTAACACTGATCTTTCACAGAAACTCTGCTGGCCAGAAGACAATCACAGGATATATTTAAAGTGCTGAAAGGGGAAAACTTAAAACCAAGATTAGTGTACCCAGCAAGGATCTCATTCAAAATTGATGGAGAAATAAAAAGATTTCTGACAAGCAAAAGTTAAAATAATTCAGTACTACCAAACCAGTTCAGTTCAGTCGCTCGGTCATGTCTGACTCTTTGAGACCCCATAAATCACAACACACCAGGCTTCCCTGTCCATCACCAACTCCCGGAGCCTACCCAAACCCATGTCCATCAGGTCGGTGATGCCATCCAGCCATCTCATCCTCTGTCGTCCCCTTCTCTTGCCCCCAATCCTTCACAGTATTAGGGTCTTTTCCAATGAGTCAACTTCACATGAGGTGGCCAAAGTACTAGAGCTTCAGCTTTAGCATCAATTCTTCCAATGAACACCCAGGACTAATCTCCTTTAGGATGAACTGGTTGGATCTTCTTGCAGTCCAAGGGACTCTCAAGAGTCTTCTCCAACACCACAATTCAAAAGCATCAATTCTTCAGCGCTCAGCTTTCTTCACAGTCCAACTCTCACATCCATACATGACCACAGGAAAAACCACAGCCTTGACTAGATGGACCTTTGTTGACAAAGTAATGTCTCTGTTTTTCAATATGCTATCTAGGTTGATCATAAATTTCCTTAGAAGGAGTAAGTGTCTTTTAATTTCATGGCTGCAATCACCATCTGCAGTGATTTTGGAGCCCCCCAAAATAAAGTCTGACACTGTTT
>NW_011495035.1:5881607-5899578 GCF_000754665.1 Bison bison bison | reverse complement strand
GTCAATAAAGCAGAAATAGATGTTTTTCTGGAACTCTCTTGCTTTTTCAATGATCCAGTGGATGTTGGCAATTTGGTCTCTGGTTCCTCTGCCTTTTCTAAAACCAGCTTGAACATCAGGAAGTTCACGGTTCACATATTGCTGAAGCCTGGCTTGGGGAGTTGTGAGCATTACTTTACTAGCATGTGAGATGAGTGCAATTGTGTGGTAGTTTGAGCATTCTTTGGCATTGCCTTTCTTTGGGATTGAAATGAAAACTGACCTTTTCCAGTCCTGTGGCCACTGCTGAGTTTTCCAAATTTGCTGGCATATTGAGTGTAGCACTTTCACAGCATCATCTTTCAGGATTTGAAATATCTCCACTGGAATTCCATCACCTCCACTAACTTTGTTTGTAGTGATACTTTCTAAGGCCCAGTTGACTTCACACTCCAGGATATCTGGTTCTAGGTGAGTGATCACAACATCCTGATTATCTGGGCTATGAAGCTCTTTTTTGTACAGTTCTTCTGTGTATTCTTGCCACCTCTTCTTAATATCTTCTGCTTCTGTTAGGTCCATACCATTTCTGTCCTTTATCGAGCCCATCTTTGGAGGTAATGTTCCCTTGGTATCCCTCATTTTATTGGAGAGATCTCTAGTCTTTCTCATTCTGTTGTTTTCCTCTATTTCTTTTCATTGATCCCTGAGGAAGGCTTTTTTATCTCTCCTTGCTATTCTTTGGAACTCCACATTCAAATGGGAATATCTTTCCTTTTCTCCTTTGTTTTTTGCTTATCTTCCTTTCACAGCTATTTGCAAGGCCTCCTCAAACAGCCATTTTGCTTTTTTGCATTTTTTTTCCATGGGGATGGTCTTAATCCCTGTCTCCTGTACAATGTCATGAACCTCCGTCCATAGTTCATCAGGCACTCTGTCTATCAGATCTAGTCCCTTAAATCTATTTCTCACTTCCACTGTATAATCATAAGGAATTTGATTTAGGTCATACTTGAATGGTCTAGTGGTTTTCCCTACTTTCTTCAATTTAAGTCTGAGTTTGGCAATAAGGAGTTCATGATCTGAGCCACAGTCAGCTCCTGGTCCTGTTTTTGCTGACTATGTAGAGCTTCTCCATCTTTGGCTGCAAAGAATATAATCAATCTGATTTCGGTGTTGCCCATCTGGTGATGTCCATGTGTAGAGTCTTCTCCTGTGTTGTTGGAAGAGGGTGTTTGCTATGACCAGTGCGTTCTCTTGGCAAAACTCTATTAGCCTTTGCCCTGCTTCAGTCTGTACTCCAAGGCCAAATTTGCCTGTTACTCCAGGTGTTTCCTGACTACCTGCTTTTGCATTCCAGTTCCCTATAATGAAAAGGACATGTTTTTTGGGTGTTAGTTCTAAAAGGTCTTGTAGGTCTTCATAGAACAGTTCAACTTCAACTTCTTCAGCATTACTGGTTGGGGCATAGGCTTGGATTACAATGATATTGAATAGTTTACCTTGGAAACGAACAGAGATCATTCTGTCATTTTTGAGATTGCATCCAAGTACTGCATTTTGGACTCTTTTGTTGACCATGATGGCTACTCCATTTCTTCTAAGGGATTCCTGCCCACAGTATTAGATATAATGGTCATCTGATTTAAATTCACCCATTCCAGTCCATTTTAGTTCGCTGATTCCTAGAATGTCAACGTTCACTCTTGCCATCTCCTGTTTGACTACTTCCAATTTGCCTTGATTCATGGACCTAACATTCCAGGTTCCTATGCAATATTGCTCTTACAGCATCGGACCTTGCTTTTATGACCAATTACATCCACAACTGGGTATTGTTTTTTCATGGCTCCATCCATTCATTCTTTCTGGAGTTATTTCCCCCACTGATCTCCAGTAGCATATTGGGCATCTACCGACCTGGGGGGTTCATCAGCACACCAGCTTTACAACAAATGTTAAATGGACCTATATAGTCAAGAAATAGAGCAGAAGATAAAAAGATCTATAAAATCAACACCAAACAATTAGAAAAATGGCGATAGGAAAATATATATCAGTAATTACTTTAAATGAAAATGGATTAAATGTTCTCATCAAAAGACACAGACTGGCTAAATGGATACAGAAACAAGAAACCCACTTCAGACCTCAAGTCACATATAGCCTGAAAGTGAGAGGATGGAAAAATATATTCCATGCAAATGGGAAGCAATATACAGTTTGAAAAAGTAAAGCAAAAGCAAAAAAATGCTACTGGAGTAACAATCCTCATATCAGACAAAATAGACCTTAAAATAAAGAACAGTACAAGAGATAAGGAAGGACATTACATAATGATCAAGGGATCAATCCAAGGGAAAGACATAACAATTGTAAATATCTATGCACCTAACATAGAAGCACCTCAATACATAAGACAAACACTGCTGCTGCTGCTAAGTCGCTTCAGTCGTGTCTGACTCTGTGCGACCCCATAGACAGCAGCCCACCAGGCTCCCCCATCCCTGGGATTCTCCAGGCAAGAACACTGGAGTGGGTTGCCATTTCCTTCTCCAATGCATTAAAGTGAAAAGTGAAGTTGCTCAGTTGTGTCGGACTCCTAGCGACCCCATGGACTGCAGCCCACCAGGCTCCTCCATCCATGGGATTTTCCAGGCAAGAGTACTGGAGTGGGGTGCCATTGCCTTCTCCAAGATAAACACTAACATACATTAAAGGAGAAACTGACAGTAACGCTATAATAGTAGGAGAATTTAACACCCAACTCACACCAATGGACAGATCATCAAAACGGAAAATTAATAAGGAAACAATAGTCTTAAATAATACATTAGATGAGATGGATCTCACTGATATCTTTAGGACATTCCATCCAAATGCAGAAAAAGACACCTTCTTCTCAAGTGCACATGGAACATTCTCCAGGATAGACACATCTTGGGTCACAAATCAAAGCTCAGTAAAGTTAAGAAAATAAAAATTGCATCAAGCATCTTGTTTGACCACAATGCTATGAGACTAGATATCAATTACAAGAAAAAAATGTAAGAAACACAAAAACATGGAGAATAAAAAACACATTTCTAAATAACCAACAGGTTACTAAAGAAATCAAAAGGGAAATCAAAAAGTTTCTAGAAACAAATGACAATGAAAACATTACAACTCAAAACCAATGAGATGCAGCAAAAACAGTTCTAAAAGGGAAGTTTATAGCAATACAATCCGACCTCAAGACACAAGAGAAACATCGAATAAACAACCTAACTTTACACCTAAAGCAACTGGAAAAAGAAGAAGCGAAAAAAACTCCACAGAATTAGTAGAAGGAAAGAAATCATAAAGATCTGAGCAGAAATAAATTAAAAAGAAATGAAAGAAACAATAGTAAAGATTAATAAAGCTAAAAGCTGCTTCTTTGAGGAAATAAACAAAATTGACAAACCCTTAGCCAGACTCATCAAGAAAAAAAGAAAGAAGAATCAAATCAACAAAATTAGAAATGAAAAAGGAGGGGTTACGACAGACAATGCAGAAATACAAAGGATTATAAGAGACTATTATGAACAACTATATGGCAATAAAATAGATAACCTGGAAGAAATGGACAGATTCTTAGAAAAGTTCAATCTTCCAAGACTGAACCATGAAGAAATAGAAATTATGAGCAACCCAATTACAAGCACTGAAATTGAAGCTGTGATAAAAAATCTCACAAAAAAACAAAAGCCCAGGACCATGTGGCTTCTCAGGAGAATTCTATCAACCATTTAGAGAAGAGCTAATGCCTATCCTTCTAAAACTCTTTCAAAAAATTGCAGAGGAAGGACCACTTCCAAACTCATTCTATGAGGCCACCATCACCCTGATACCAAAACCAGACAAAGACAACACAAAAAAAGAAAAGTACAGGCCAATATCACTGACGAACATAGATGCAAAAATCCTCAACAAAATTTTAGCAAACAGAATTCAGCAACACATCAAAAAGCTCATACACCATGATCAAGTTGGGTTTATTCCAGGGATGCAAGGATTCTTCAATACATGGAAATCAATCAATGTGATACACCATATTAACAAATTGAAAGATAAAAACCATATGATCATCTCATTCGATGCAGAAAAAGCCTTTGACAAATTTCAGCACCTATTTATGATTAAAACTCTTCAAAAAAATGGGCATAGAAGGAACCTACCTGAACATAGTGAAGGCCATATATGATAAGCCTACAGCAAACATTATTCTCAATGATGAAAAACTGAAAGCATTCCCCTTAAGATCAGGAACAAGACAAGGGTGTCCACTTTCACGACTGTTATTCAACATAATTCTGGAAGTCCTAGCTACAGCAATCAGAGAAGAAAAAGAAATAAAAGGAATCCAGATTGGAAAAGAAGAAGTAAAGCTCTCACAGTTTGCAGATGACATGAAACTGTACATAGAAAACCCTAAAGATATTATCAGAAAATTACTAGAGCTAATCAGTGAATTTAGCAAAGTTGTAGGATACAAAATCAATACACAGAAATCACTTGCATTTCTATATACTAACAATAAAAAATCAGAAATAGAAATTAAGGAATCAATCCCATTCACCATTGCCACAAAAAGAATTAAATATCTAGGAATAAACTTACCTAAGGAGACAAAAGAACTGTATACAGAAAATTATAAGCCTGGCATGCTGTGATTCATGGGGTTGCAAAGAGTTGGACACGACTGAGCGACTGAACTGAACTGAACTGAATGAAAGAAATCAAAGATGACATAAACAGATGGAGATAGTCCATGTTCCTGGGTAGGAAGAATTGATATTGTGAAAATGAGTATACCACCAAATGTAATCTACAGATTTATTGCAATCCCTGTCAAATTACCAGTGGCATTTTTCACAGAACTAAAAAATTTCACAATTCATATGGAAACACAAAAGACCTCAAATAGCCAAAGCAGTCCTGAGAAAGAAGAATGGAGCTGGAGGAATCAAGCTTCCTGACTGCAGGTTATACTACAAAGCTACAGTCATCAAGACAGTATGGTACTGGCACAAAAACAGAAATATAAACAAAGGGAACAAGATAGAAAGCCGAGAAATAAACCCATGCACCTACGGGTACCTTATTTTTGACAAAGGAAGCAGGAATATACAATGGGGCAAAGAAAGCCTCTTCAATAAATGGTGCTGGGAAAACTGGACAGCTACATGTAAAAGAATGAAATTAGAATACTTCCTAACACCATACACAAAGATAAACTCGAAATGGATTAAAGACCTAAATGTAAGACCAGGAACTATAAAACTCTTGGAGGAAAACATAGGCAGAACACTCGATGACATAAATCAAAACAAGATCCTCTATGACCCACCTCCTAGAGTAATGGAAATAAAAACAAAACTAAACAAGTGGGTTCTGATTAAACTTAAAAGCTTTTGCACAGCAAAGGAAACTATAAGCAAGGTGAAAAGACAACTCTCAGAATGGGAGAAAATAATAGCAAATGAAACAACTGACAAAGGATTAATTTCCAAAATATACAAGCAGCTCATACAACTCAATGCCAGAAAAACAAACAACCCAATCAAAAAGTGGGGAAAAGACCTAAACAGACATTTTTCCAAAGAAGACATACAGATGGCTAATAAGCACATGGAAAGATGCTCAACATCATTCATTATTAGAGAAATCCAAATCAAAACTCTAATGAGATATCACCTCACATGGATCAGAATGGCCCTTATCAAAAAGCCTGCAAACAATAAATACTGGAAAGGGTGTGGAGAAAAGGGAATGCTCTTGCACTGTTGGTGGGAATGTAAATTGATATAGCCACTATGGAAGACGGTATGGAGATTCCTTAAAAAACTAGGTATAAAACCACCATATGACCCAGCAATCCCGCTCCTAGGCATATACCTTGAGGAAAACAAAATTGCTTATTGTAACACTATTTACAATAGCTAGAACATGGAAGGAACCTAGATATCCATTGACAGATGAATGGATAGACAAGTTGTGATATATCTACACAATGGAATATTACTCAGCCATAAGAAGAAATGCATTTGAGACAGTTCTAATGAGGTAGATGAACCTAGACCCTGTTATATAGAGTGAAGTGAATCAGAAAGAGAAAGATAAATACCATATTTGAACACATATATACAGAATATAGAAAAATTGTACTGATGAATTTATTTACAGGGCAACAATGGAAAACCAGATATAGAGAACAGACTTATGGAGATGGAGAGAGGGGAGGAGAGGCTGAGATGTATGGAAAGAGTAACATGGAGACTTACATTACCATATGTAAAATAGCCAACAGGAATTTGCTGTATTGACTCAGGAAACTCAAACAGGGGCTCTGTATCAACCTAGAGGGCTGGGATGGGGAGAGAGAGGGGAGGGAGTTCCAAAAGGGAGGTGATGTAAGTACAACCTATGGCTGATTCATGCTGAGGTTTGACAGAAAACAGCAAAATTCTGTAAAGCAATTATCCTTCAATAAAAAATAAATTAATTTTAAAAAAAGAATAGCAAGTACAATAGAAGAAATCATTGTAGAGAGAAGAATTGGAACTCCATTCAATGAATGTATATTAAAAATTCATTGTCAATTAAAATAAGCAAAGATGGCAAATCATTGGTACAGCACTATGCAATTTCCTCAAAAAATTAAAAATAGAGCTACCATAAAGTAATCCCACTTCTAGGAATATATATCCAAAGGAGAAAAATAATAATTGAAAAATATCTGACCCCCATGTCTGTAGCAGTATTATTTACAATAGCAAAGACATGGAAATAACCTAAGTGTCCACCAATGAATGGGTGGATAAAGAACCTATGGTGTGTGTGTGTGTATAATTCAACCATAGAAAAATGAGGAAATCCTACCACTTTCAACAACATGGATGGATGGTCCTTAAAGATATTATGATAAGTTGAATAAGTCAGAAAGAGAAAGGCCGTCCCAGTGCACCAGCCCCAAGCATCCAGTATCATGCATCGAACCTGGACTGGCGACTCGTTTCATATATGATATTATACATGTGTCAATGCCATTCTCCCAAATCATCACCCTCTCCCTCTCCCACAGAGTACAACTGTGGCGGATTCATGTTGATATATGGCAAAACCAGTACAATATTGTAAAGTTAAAAAATAAAAAAATAATAATAATAAAAAATAATAAAATAAAATTGACAATATAAAAAAAAAGAAAGAGAAAGGCAAACGTTGTATGATCTTACTTATATGTGTAATCTAAAAAAACTTAAAAACAAAAAACCCACCAATATCAGAAAAAGAGACCACATTTTTGGTTACCAGAAGTAATGTGTGAGATCAGGGGAAACTGGAGAAAGTTTGTCAAAAGGTACAGACTCCAAATTTTCAGATAAATAAGTACTAGGGATATAAGGTAAATCATGATGGCTATAATTAACACTACTTTATGATATTTAGGAAAGTTGTTAATAGAGTAGATTCTAAGATTTCTTATCACAAGCAACATGTTTTGTATCTATATGAGAAGATATATAAACCTACTTTGTAATCATTTCCCAATAAATGTAAATCAAACCATCATACTGTGTACCTTAATCTTATAAAGATGTATATCAATTATTTCTCAATAAAAATGGAAAAAACAAAAAGAAGCAAAGACAGATAATTTCCAATTTAACAGTACCTACTCAGTATAGATTATGGGCACAGCACAAGGATAACTGAGGAAATGTAAAATATTAAGTGTGCTACTCGATTTAATTATGGTTTATAACCATTGTTATAAAAATAAAAGCAGATAACATTTGTTCAGTTCCTAAGATATATAAAACATTTTATATATTTTATCTCATTTCAGCTTTTTAGTAAACATATGGACAGATAATTCCATCTCCAGTTATTTAAAAAGGACATTGAGACTCAGAAGTATTAACACATCCAAATTTAGAAAACAGATATCTAGTAGTCAGGAAATATATCCAGATATATTTGACTTTACTGTATTATGGTAATTTAGCATCTATTCTGCCTTCTGCTCAGTCACTTGGCAATCCGCCTCTCCTGCATTTATCATCTGTGTAGTAGATGTGAGCTCTTCATGGGGAGAGCCTGGGATACAGTCTCAGTGTATGAGATTGGTTCATGATCGACTGACGTCAATAAGGTGCCATGACGGCACATATGCTAGGACACCTGGGAAGAGAATTCACATCTTTCCTTGAAGGATTTAAATCTGAGTTAAAAATAAGTTTTGCACATACTAACATCATATGCAAACACAACAGGAACTAGATACAGACGCAACGGATGAAGAAACTGGGTCCTGTGGGAATATCACTCAAGCCACTCCTATACCCCTAGGAAAACAGTTCCATGAGACAATTAATTCCATTATTGGTTAATCCAGTTTTTGTTTGGCTTTTCTCTTTCTTACAATTGAAGAGAAAACAACTAATACAGAGGCCTAAATTCTCTTTCTCAGGCTTTGTTTTCTAGAACTGCATGACTTCTTTTAAACATTCAGAGTACAACATTCTGTGGTCATTTTGTAAAAATGTTATTATACTTACTTTTCTTTCTTTTAACATTAAACATAAATTTCCCTAAATGGAAATCTTTACATTCATGGTTTTTCATTCTATATATTCATAGATCTTTTAACAGACAATGAAAATTTGTTTTCTATCCTACCAGAGTAGTTTCGGAGAAGGCACTGGCAACCCACTCCAGTACTCTTGCCTGGAAACTCCCATGGAGGAGGAGCCTGGTGGGCTACAGTCCATGGGGTCACGAAGAGTCGGACACCACTGAGTGACTTCCCTTTTGCTTTTCACTTTCATGCATTGGAGAAGGAAATGGCAACCCACTCCAGTGTTCTTGCCTGGAGAATTCCAGGAACGGGGAGCCTGGTGGGCTGCTCTTTATGGGGTCACACAGAGTCGGACACGACTGACGTGACTTAGCAGCAGCAGCAGCAGTGTAGTTTTATATACTCTTCCAATTATTATAGCTTCCACCCTTGCCTGTACAGCCTGTTCTCAACATAACAGCCAGACTGATTTTGTTTTGGAAAAATGGCAACAAAATAATTCCACTTCATACCCACTTTGATGGCTATAAAAAGAAGATAGATAGTAACACGTGTTGGTGAGGATGTAGAGAAATTAGACATAATAATGGTGGGGATATAAAATGATGCAGGTGTAGTATAAGAGTTCTTCAAAAAGTTAAATATGGAGTTACTGCATGATCTAGCAATTCTACTCCATGTATACTCAAAAGAATTGAAGAAAGGTACTCAAACTAATACTTGTACATGAAGGTAGAAAAAATTGATGAATGGATCAACTGATGACTGGATAGACAAAATGCATTCTAAACATATTTTGGAATATCATTCAGCCATGAAAGGAATGAAGCACTGACATACACTACAAAGTGGATGAACCTTGTAAACATTATGCTGTGTGAAAGAAGTCAGACACAAAAAGCCATATACTGTATGATTCTACTGATATAAAATTTGTAGAACAGGTAAATCTATAGAGACAGAAAGCAGACTGGTGTTTTTCAGGTCCTGGAGGGATGGGAGATGACTGCTGAGTAAAGTAGGGTTTTCTTTTGGGATGACAAAATATATTGGACCTAGATAGAGGTGGTGGAGAAGGCAATGGCACCCCACTCCAGTACTCTTGCCTGGAAAATCCCATGGATGGAGCAGCCTGGTGGGCTACAGTCCATGAGGTTGCTAAGAGTCGGACACGACTGAGGGACTTCCCTTTCACTTTTCAATTTCATGCATTGGAGAAGGAAATGGCAACCCACTCCAGTGCTCTTGCCTGGAGAATCCCAGGGACAGGGGAGCCTGGTGAGCTGCAGTCTATGGGGTCGCACAGAGTCGGACACGACTGAAGTGACTTAGCAGCAGCAGCAGATAAATGTGGTGGTTGTATAGCACTGTGAATGTAGTAAATGCCACTGAATTCTGGACTTTGAGATGGTTATTTTATATTATTTTGATTTTACTATTTTTTAAATGAGAAAAATGGCAGTTCAAATCACTCATCTGGTCAAACCCTCTGATGATTTCCCAACCCAGTTACGGTAAAAGAAAAAGTCATTATGATGCCCTGCAAAGAACCCACACAGTCTGCTCCTCTGTCATTTCTCTCGGGCCCGTGTGTTCTACTTTCATCCTTTTTTCATTTCATAGCAGTCTCCTTGCCATTCCTTAAACACTCAGGTATGCTCCCTACCAGGGTTTTGAACTTATGGTTCCCTCTTCCTGGAATGCTCTTCCTCCAGATATCTGAATGATTCACTTCTTCTCTCCTTTGAAACTCTGCTCAGCTGTTACTTTTAAAGTGAGTTTTTTGTTCATTTTTTCTTCTAACCAGAGTTCAATTACATACCCTCACTCAAAGCACTGCCTGCTCATTGCTTTCTTCCTTTTCTGCAGGATTTATCATCATCCAGTACATCATATATTTTATTTTATTTTATTTTTTTCCATTCCAGAATGTAAAGTCCATGAGTACAGGACCTAAGCCAGTGGCTGGCACATTGTAGGCACTGTAGTTTATTTTACAAATACTGATTTCCACCTATTTCTGTGCTCCATGAATCAGATGCCATAGTAGAGACTGATTACAGTTAGGTGGAGAAAAAAGCAACTGTGTACAAGTGTGACTCACCACTTGTGGTGTGTGGTTTTGGGGCTGGCAGTAAGGGAAACCTTCCTGGTCAGAGCTCAGGCAACAGCTACTTTAGGGGCCCAATGCTATAATGAGTTTTGAGAATCATTCCTGGAAGCTAAGAACAGAGTTTGTTTCTTCAGTCTTCACAAACATTCTATCAGCAACTGAAGCCCCTTATGGTGTGCTGCGATTCATGGGGTCACAAAGAGTCGGACACGACTGAGCGACTGAACTGAACTGAAGGAGTCCCTTGGTGTTTAATCTAATAAGAATGTATAGATTCTCATTCTTCAAATGAGAACCTTAACTGATATAGTATAATTAGGTGAAGAAAATCCTGAGATTAGGCTGCTTTCACTTTAATAAGCTGCCCTATTGTGCAATAAGGCAAATATCTAATATCTCAAGAATGCTTACTCCTAAATATATATATATATGTGCTCAATCACTCAGTCATGTCTTTGTAACCCCAAGGACTGTAGCTCGGTTGGTTCTTCTGTCCATGGGGATCCTCCAGGCAAGGATACCAGAGTGGGTTGCCATGCCCTTCTCCAGGGGATCTTCCCAAGCCAGGGATTGAACCCATGTCTCCCACATTGTAGGCGAATTCTTTACAGTCTGAGTCACCAGGGAAGCCAAACTATATTTAGATATATATATTAATATAAACAAATATATTTCTATATAATATATATTTTATATATAATATATACTAATAAGTAATAACAAATAATAAATTATACAGATATATATCTTATATATAAAATTTGATGAAGAGAATTTCTGCTCCCAGAACCTCTAGGTAGCTTTTTAAAAAGTGTGCTAAATTTTTAAAATATCTACTTGTTTTTGTTAGGTACCAGAACGGATATCCATCAACAGCACTATTTAGTTAGTTCCAAATATCTTTTTCCTCCATTTTTGTACCAATCAACCTTTGTAGCTTAACCAAGAAGCATGGAGTCCTGTTGGTGACAATAAACAATTATTTATTCCACTGGGTCAGCTGGCTGGTGGCTGACACATCTAGAGAGATAACTGAGTGTAGCCTGAGTGACTACAAGTTAGGTCTGACTGAGTTTGACTCCTCGCTTAGGACTGCTCCCCATGAAGAAAGAGGCAAGCATTTCCCAGAGAAAGATCTTTTCATCTAATTGCAGAAGAGCCAGTGCAAATAGACAAGTCTTAAAGCTTAGGTTCACAACTAGCCACGATCACTTCTCCACATTTCACTAGCTAAAGCAAGTCTTATGCAATATACAGAGGCCAAGAGGTTGAAAGCCCACTCCACCTGTTTTTGGAAGAATTGCAAAGTTTTATGGCAAAGAGCAAGGATTTGGGAAGAGATGAAAAAAATTTAGTCCAAAGGCTCCAGCTATCATACCATCTCTAGATTTCATATTTGGAGGTTCACAGCAATCAGAAATCAAGTTCTAATTTTATTATTAGTCCTATTAACGTACTTTTGCATAATTGGGGAGATAAATCCGATAGCTTTTGTTTTTTTAAAAATTAGCAATCAAAATACACTTAATAATGCATGAGTTTAGTGTTTATAAATCATTTACATGTACATTATAAAGAAAGTTGATAAAAACTCCTGAATACCATCAGGGAGTACATTTCCCCTGCTTAACGAAGGAATACCTTTACCCAGCATGTAGGTCGAGTGGAATTCGGAGTCTTTCAATTTCAGGAAGGCACAGAAGATGACCATAAATTTATAAAATGTGACACTTTAATCAAGCCCCAAGCTGTTGGCTAATTACATTCCACTGCACTTAAAGAAAAAACAGGAGATGTCAGGTTGGTGTAGAGATGAGCACAAAATTGTCCTTAGTACTTCACTGATCATTATGAATACCACAGTATCAAATTACCCAGAAAAGAGCAAGTAGTAAATCCTTCTAAAAGTCATATTTCCAATATTCTTTTCAATTTCATTTTGGAGTAAATTTGGATACAGGTTTATTCAAAAGCTGACATTTTCTTTCAACACATCTTTTCTGTACAAAGATATGTATAATGGATCTACTAATAACGTTGGAGACCATTAAGCTATGGAAGCATGAAATCAACTAGAAATTATTATTTTAATTCTATGCACTTGTGCATAACAGGATGAACACTATGCCAAATAAACCTTCATCAGGACTCTACCTAGTATTGTACATGCTAATGGGGCTTGAAGTTTAGAATATAGATGTGTGAGGATGCAGCCAGAGAGATACATTCACAGGAGATCAGTTGTGTATTCCCAGAGAATAATCAGCTACTGAACTAAGAACTGAGGCAAAACATATGACACTCCGCTCTGGTCACTGGCTTTTCTCCTTTGTGTTGTAATTGATCTAACCTAACCTGGTTTTCTAGGGATATAATATATGAAGCACTCAAAATCTACCGCTGTTCTACTGAAATCTTTTTCCCTCACAAAAATGCTAGATATACTTACTGTATCTAAACACGCAGAGGTAACTGACCAAAGGTACTAGCCATTCTTTCAGTTCAAGGAAGCAATAACTGAGTTTTTTTTTAACATCATTCTGTTTTACATTTTTTTTTCCCCACAAGGTAATCTCACTTTCCAATGAGCTATTTGCTGATATAAGTAACAATTTAAAGGGAGAGGATGGTGAAGAGAAGCAAAGTTATTATGTATTTTATTACTTTTTTGCCTCCTGGAAAGAGGAGGGTCAGAGTGGAAAGCAAGGAGAATTGACAGTAAAGTAAAATCACTGAGGCACTTACCACAAAGCACCTGTTAAAAGCAGGGCATGTTTATCTTCTTTAGACTTGTACTATGTTTGAAAATGAAAAATATCACAGGACTAGAAAAAGCTTCAGAAGATACCATGTCTATTCTTTTATTCTCACAGTAGACCACAAAGAACAATCAAGGGAGTGATTACGATTTGAGTTGCAATTCTGTATTTTTTCCTTCCTACATTCTAGAAAGCCCTAGGTTTAAAGAAATCAAATCCTGATGTTTTGTATCACTAATTGAATGTCTCAAAAAATCTGCATTTCTGATATCATCAGCTTGATATCTAAAATCTGATCACAAAGAAGATGAATTAAGTATATATGATTATGAGATAATTATTTATCCCCCCCCACTTTTTTTTTTTCTTTTTAAGATGGGGACTTCACTTAACTCCTTAAGGATTTTAGAAGATAGATAGATGGGAAGAAAAAACTTCCTCTTAAAATACTGTAATCAACAATTTTGAAAAAAATCATTGTTCTTTCCTTAACTGATGATAGTTCTTAGGATAGGCAGTATATGTTCCAAAAAAGGAACTAACCTGAGAAAAATACACTGCCCATCTAAAGGAGTTGTGTGAATTTTTCCAAAGATATGCATCTTGCTAAGACTTTTAATGAATGATTTTATCTAGCAAAATAAGAGACAGCAGTGGTATGATTTTAGGTCATCTAGAAAGGATGTTTAATGAACTTCTGCCTCCTATTCCAGCATTTCAAGTATCAATTCTCAGCAGAAGAAATAAATTAATATTAGAATCTTGTCAATTTTGCAAAGTAACAACAAAAGGAGGTGTGACCATCCTGTTGATCATAGCATACTTTGCTAAGTTACCATTAGAAGTGAACTGAGTTCTATGAAATGCGCTACAGTGAATTATACTGAAGATTCTAAACCATAAACTTTTCCAAAGTTGTAATACACAGGACTGGGAAAGTGAATCTCTCAAGCTAAAATTTGGGGAATTAAATCACAGAGTTGCAGAATATCATTACAAATGTAATAGTAAAATAGGGTTTTACTTTTCATGTTCTTGAATTTGCTGATAAAACTTATTCATTCTTTTTTCTGGAATATACGTCAGTTGTGTAGTTTTGTGTGTCTTAAAGTATGTCAAGCAAGTAGTTGTTAACTTCTTTCAGTTATAGATTTCTGTCAAATTGTTCAAGAAAAATTGTGCTTGTATTTTTTGCATAAGCATGCAAATTTATTTATATTACCATTCATTATGTACTAGAAGCTATTGAAATCATGCCTAAGATTTTCAATTGCTTGATCTAAAATGGAAATTGCATTTAGAGACACAAGAGAGAACTACTGTTTTTCTGTTTGTTTGTTTGTTTTTCAATAATTTACTAAGCTAAGAAAATGCAGTGACGAAAATCCTTGGAGACATCCTGTAAACTCAATGTGTCAAATATCAGGGTAGTTTTCTATTTCCATTTGCAAATAAACAATGTGGATCACAGTTAATCCTTGCTGTAATGGCATTCTTGACTTCATCAGTTATTAAAAAGCTACAGAGACAACCAAAGGCAGCATTGAAAGAGGCTGAAATTGTTTGGAAGAGATCTTCCATGCTATAGTTTAAGGATAAAGACTGAATTATAAATGAACCCATGAAACTTTGCAAGGTACTAGTTTTAAGTTCCATGCTGCACAGTATGCCTGTGCAAAGGAAAATCCCCCTTGAAGAGATTAGCAGAGGTTGTTTGTATGTGATCACAGTGGTTGAGATGATGTGCGACTCTTCCCTAGCTTAAAGTGGATTAGCAAGACTTAAAAGATGGAAAATTGTTTTGTGTGAAGCTCACCATGCTTTTGAAAACATAAATGAAATCGCAGTCTTTGGAACTTAAATCTGATATCTATTAGTTCAATATGGTAAAAATCCCCTTCTAAAAGTTTAAACAAAAATGGGATTGTGGCTTGTCAATATTCGCAATGGCTAATGATTGTTACACATTTGAAAATCATTTCTTAGGAAGTTTTTAAGGTTTTGCATTCATCCATGTGAATATATATCTTCTGGGAGATAGTTCTGTGAACTAGAACGTTGCATAAGAAATAAATAATCAAATTTGGCTCCCAGTTAACCATTATCTGTCTGGGTGACCTTGGATAAAACACCTAGCCTTTCTCTTTTTAAAATTTATTTTTCAATTGGAGGAAAATTGCTTTAAAATGTTGTGTTGGTTTCTGCCGTGAAATAAAGCATATCACTCATAATTATATATATGTTCCCTCCCTCTTGAGTCTCCCTTACTCCCCCAAATGCAACCCTCTAGGTCATTACACAATACCAAGTTGGTCTCCTGTGTTATGTAGCAACTTCTCAGCAACTATTTATTTTATACATGATAGTATATGTATGTCAATGCTACTTTCTCAATCATCTCACCCTCTCCTTCCCTCAAGTCCCTTCTCTACATCTATGTCTCCATTCCTTCCCTGCAAATAGGTTCATCAGTACTATTTTTCTAGATTCCATATATACGTGTTAATATACAGTATTTTTCTCTTTCTGACTTACTTCACTCTGTAAAATAGGCTCTAGATTTATATACCTCACTACAGCTGTAAAATGGGAAGATATATACCACATAGCCCTTACAATTTTTCATGGTGTATTAAATATACTGTGCATCTGAAAGTCTTTATTCATATCTTTTCTTATAACTGTTGCTAACTTCTATTATGATAACATAGTAAACCAATGAATGAAGGTATTATTTCTCTGAAAATCCTCTGATTTCATACCAGAAAGATGAAGACTAAGGATAAATTATATAGGACAAAGCAGATCATTGGAATATTGTTTTACACTCCTTCTATCAGCAAAATTTATCATTCCATCTCACTGGATAGTTTAGGTTGCCTGTAAGTATCTGATCTCACTTCATTTTTCACAAATGTAAGAAAATAAAAGTAAAAGCACATGTTTAGTAGTGACCCATGGACTATATATCTTTTCCTAAGAAACAGTGTCATAAAACAGCAGGAGGGCCCAGAAAGGGCATCTGTCTTTCTTTATTTTTATTTGGCATCCAGATGTCTAGCATTTGCTGTTCTCTTTTTTGTTAGTCTTCACCACGAGCAAGATACTTTTCAGCAAACTACACAAGTCATTAAGATTATAAATATGAGTCAACCATCTGTTTTTATATCCTCTTTTTCTTCATTGACTTTTGACAGGTGCTTAGAGAAAGAAATATTTCAGCACCTAGACATTAAAAATAAATAAATAAATAAAGAGGCCTATTGACCAAGTACTAAAGCAATCTGGTAAAGGTTAATCTCAGATTTAAGAATTTGGAGAGTCCAATACAATAGCACCTGGTCTGTTTTGTACAAGCCACAGTGCTTCAATATAGAAAGAGAATCCTCAATGAAAAGGAAAATCAAATAAAAACCAAAACAGAGTAAACTGCAAAGACCGATGATAGCAAATAACAGCAAAAATAACCCATCACTCAACAACCAACATTCCTCTAAAATTATAAACTTTTTGATAGGATTCAGATTTGTACCTTAGATAACTATAATGATTACAAAGTTGAAACTGTAGAGAATTCATGTATTTGAAGAAATGGTCATTGTTCCCAATGACCATTTGGGTATGGTATAAAATTAAAGCCAGAAAATAATACATACTGTATTGATCCTTTTCATTCACTATCTCAATTAGTTATTTCATCCCAATTAATGATGTGACCATTTTTATGATGACAGACATTTAGGAGATTAAGCAACTAATCTGAAATTTGACTCCTAAAAGTCTGATTCCAAAGACTATTCAGACTCCTATAAAATACATCATGATGAAACAAAGTAGTCGCCCATCTGTACCAGCCAAAAAATAACTTGAAATTGTCATTAATATTATAAACACATATATGACACATTAAGGGCTTCACTGGTAGCTCACACAGTAAAAAATCAGCCTTCAATGCAGGAAACCTGGGTTCAAGCCCTGGGTCAGGAAGATCTCCTGGAGAAGGGAATGGCTACCCACTCCAGTATTCTTGCCTGGAGAATTCCATGGACAGAGGAGTCTGGCGGGCTACAGTCCATGGGGTTGCGAAGAGTTGGACACAACTGAATGAGTAACACTTTCACTTTTCATGAAACATTAAATGTAAAAATATAAGACCATAATGAAAAATAAGAATATTATGATGTGCATATGTTATTCCTCAAATATTATAGTTCAGTACATTATAATATACTGTATTTAGTCAAGGCTATGGTTTTTCCTGTGGTCATGTATGGATGCGAGAGTTGGACTGTGAAGAAGGCTGAGTGCCGAAGAATTGATGCTTTTGAACTGTGGTGTTGGAGAAGACTCTTGAGAGTCCCTTGGACTGCAAGGAGATCCAACCAGTCCATTCTGAAGGAGATCAGCCCTGGGATTTCTTTGGAAGGAATGATGCTAAAGCTGAAACTCCAATACTTTGGCCACCTGATGCGAAGAGTTGACTCATTGGAAAAGACTCTGATGCTGGGAGGG
>NW_011495035.1:5853328-5881507 GCF_000754665.1 Bison bison bison | reverse complement strand
GCTGAAACTCCAATACTTTGGCCACCTGATGCGAAGATTTGACTCATTGGAAAAGACTCTGATGCTGGGAGGGATTGGGGGCAAGAGGAGAAGGGGATGACAGAGGATGAGATGGCTGGATGGCATCACTGACTTGATGGATGTGAGTCTGAGTGAGCTCCGGGAGTTGGTGATGGACACGGAGGCCTGGCGTGCTGTGATTCATGGGGTCGCAAAGAGTCGGACACGACTGAGCGACTGAACTGAACTGAACTGATAGTATAATCAAGCCTTTCCTGATGCTGCTTCCATCTACTTGTGGACTTAAAGCCTATCTAAAATCATTGGATAACTTTGGAAATCCTACTTCTTCAATGAGAAAATTTGTGTCAATGAGAAAATTCGTAACAATCTGAAAGATAAAGCTTTAGTTAGTGGATATTTGAACAAAGTCCAGCAATTCAAATTATACCTGTTACTAGACCCACTAGACCAATATAAGTCAGACCCAATGCCTCTGTTCAAACTTGTGAGAATGCAGCAATCTTTTTCAACAGATTTGTACATGAAAGGATGGAAGACTGCTTTTGATGACCATATGACTGATAATGATTTAACAGATTTGAAAAATAAGAAAGAAACCACATAACCGTGGTATCTTTAGAGCACCTGATTCCAACCATACCTGAAGACAGGAAATCTATTTCTAGGTTTATTCATTAGATGCATCAAATTAACTTTGACATTTAAGATAGTCTGAAGTACCAAAGGATCCTTAAGTCCTTTAAAACATTAAGAATTTCTCACTAATAAGAACTGTTTAACAATGGAAAATGTAATAAACTGCTTTTGTGAATGCCATGAAAATTAAATTTGCTCTTGGGAGAAAGACTTAGATGATTTAAGGACAAACCACATAAGCTGGCAGGAAGAGCTGAAATACAATATATCATCATGAGAATAGAAACAAAATAAAATACAAAAATATTTTTGAAAGAAAAGCAATGGGTGGCAGAAAGAAATAGATCAATAATGATTAAAATTTTCCACATTTAGGATTAAACACATTATCTTTGTAGCTGAAGAGAATAGAACTAAAAGGAAAAATACAAACAGCAAACATGATAGCTGCCAGATTAGCATACCTGTTAAAATGATGTGTGTCATTCTAATGTTATGTAAAAAATATTCAAATATAATCAACCTTTAGGCTAGTTCCAGATGGAGAGAACAGAACTGAATACACTGTACAATGTTTTCTACTTTTCTCCTAAGCCCCTTGCTGAGTAGTTGTGGGTTTTCAGAATAATATCATTGAGGATGCACTGTTGACCAGCCAATATTAGACTGAAGTTATCAGATGTGGATTTTATCTCCTGCCATTGTGACCCAGACAAATTGCAAGGAAAATCAAAATCTGACTCCGAACTCCACCCCTCCAAAACAAGTTTTTCACAAAGATTAATAAGCCACAAATTTAGCCCTTCTTAAATGTTCTCACCTTAAATTATATGTATCTTATATTGCCACATTCAGTCACAGCTTGCAATTTGAACTTTCACATTTGTCTTCTACATTTTACCTTGTTATTTTCTGTTCACTGATGCCCCACGGTAAACCTCAGAAACCCAAAATTCTTGATAGTTGTATACTAGGAGGAAAGGAAACAGTTATTCTTCACTCTTCCCACTCAGTTACAACTATTATTTACAAAGAGCTAAAAACTAAAGATCTCAAATTAAGTTCACTAAATGGGGAAAAACAAAACAAAAAGAAGCAGTCAATTAGTTGGAGGAAAAGAAAAATAATTTTAAGCAAAAGAAGGTCTTACCCAGATAGACATTCAAAAGCTATCCTGCTTCAAGATAAAAAATGTTTGTACTCTTGGAAATAACTTCTAATGAGATTTATCATCATTACCATATCATGATCATAATAGCTTCATACAGAGTTCTGATTACTACTGGGCACTGCTTTGAGCATTTTACACGTGGTCACTTGTTAAATGTTCACAACAACTCTATGGGGAAGTATTATTATTATTTCCAGTTTATAAAAGAGGAAACTGAATTTTAAACAGGTTCTGTAACTTATTAATGGTCACACAGCTACACTCCTGGTTCTATAGCTAAACAGTTCTACCATTATTCCCAAGGACCAAAAAATACTCATACCACAGGTCTCTGGGCTCTGTGAATAGAATCCATGTGTTGTATCCAGGTAATTCCATATTGCCTATACCCAGTGGCCTTGATGGTACTAATATGAATATATACTTTGGGCTTAGAATTGTTTAAAAAAAAAAAAAAGAAAGTTAGAGGCCAGTGTACCATATATTAAATCATATCAAGTTAATTAAAATTAATATCTGAAACATCATTTATATGCAAAGGTTTTTGTTTATGTTTGTTTTTTTCCCTCTCATTAGCATCAGCCCCACTGAGCCTCTGAATACATCTCATTGTTTTTGCAAAGTACAGCCCTTGTCTATTTATGAAATCACTCACTGTGTCAAAAGAAAAAAATGCATTCTCCCAAAAAGTTCTTACTCAAAGTAGTTTGAGTATGTAGGTTATGGGCAACTAAAATCACATGTCTGACAACTTATCCAGAATACAAAACTTGATGATGTTTTGAGCTGCCTTTAATTCTATTGGTTACATATCATTATTTATAGAGACATATAAATATATGTATTAAATTTAAGCAAAGAAAATTTGAGTTCCAAGTAAAAGATACAGGTCTTTGAATGATATTTAACAGTAAGCTAATAAATTAGTCATAAACATCACCTAAATTTTAGTGTTTTATGATTGAAATTTAACTGTTCCTTTTCTAAAAGCAGGTAGACAAAACTCATGGCCTGCAGAAACTTATCTGTTACAATGCAGGTACTGAACTAACAACTAATTGCATGTATAATTAGTGAATATGACTATTTTTATTTAAGAATCTATGCCTGGTGCTTGAAAAATGCTTTATCTCTTTAATTCATTCAGTGTTTATTGAGTGCCTACTGTGTGTCTGGTGCTCAAATCTAGGAGCTAATGATACAACTTGTGAACACAGCAGACACAGCCAAGATACAAACAGGAAACAGTTAAATGGGAGACTAATTCCCCAAAGCAGAGATTATGTTAAATGTTAAGAAGACATAGTGGGGCTTCCCCGGTGGCTCAGTGGTTGAAGAATTCACCTGCCAACGCAGGAGACATGGAGCAATCCTGATCCAGGAAGATCCCACATGCCATGGAGCAACTAAGCCCATGCGCTATAGATATTGAGCCTGTGCTCTGGAGTCCAGGAGCTGCAATGACTGAACCCACATGCCGTAACTACTGAAGCCCGTGCTCTACAACAAGAGAAGCCACCACAATGAGAAGCCCACTCACCACAATCACAGAGTAGCCCCTGCTCACCACAACTAGAGCAAAGTTCACGCTCTAGCGTGAAGACCCAGCACAAACAAAAATAAATGAATAATTTTTTTTTAAAGAAGATTTACTAGGCTGAAGAGTGTCCCTGCCAAATGCATGTTGGCTGAGTACCTAGAAATGTGACCTTACTTGGAAATTGGGTCTCTGTACCTAGTCATACTGCACCTAATTGATTCAAAGTGAAAGTGAAGTCGCTCAGTCGTGTCCGATGACACCATGGACACCCCATGGACACCAGGCTCCTCTGTCCATGGGATTTTCTAGGCAAGAGTACTGGAGTGGGTTGCCATTTCCTTCTCCAGGGAACTTCCCAACCCAGGGATCAAATCCAGGTCTCCCACATTGTAGACAGACGCTTTACCATCTGAGCCACCAGAGAAGTCCTAATTGATTCAAAGTAGATTCCAAATCCAATATTACTGTTGATTTTATAAAATGAGGGAAATTTGGATAGAGACATGGACACACAGAGATGAGACCATGAGAAGACAGAGATTGGAATGATGTACTCACTTGCCAAAGAAAATCAAGGAAGACCGACCAGCATCAGAAGCTAGGAAGAGGCAAGGAAGGATCCTCTCCTGAGCCTTCAAAGGGAGGTTGGCCCTGCCATCACTTGATTTGAGAATCAAAGCTATGAGAGTACAAAGTTTCGCTGTTTTAAGCTACCAGTTTATGGTATTTTTGAAGGCAGCCATGGGAAACTAAAACAGTAGGCATGAAGGAAATAAGCAGAGGAGTATAATAGAAAACAATGCCTCTGGAGCTGTTCAGACAGGGTGGTCAGGGAAAGTGCATCTGCCAGAGGGTGATTTTTAAGGGGAGATTAGAAGTATAAATTAGCTTGTCAAAATGACAGGGGAACAGCATACCAGCCACAGGGAATAGCAAGAACAAAGGTCAAGAATTAGAAAGGGCTGCAGGAACTAAAAGGAGGGCAGTGGGGACTAAAGGAAAGATAGGCAAAAAGAGACCAACAGACTGAGATGCATCCTTACTGAGTCCAAGCTCTTACTGCTCGCCACGTGACAGGGCAAGCCAAGAAGACGGTGAGATTGTGCCCCCAAAAAACCATTGGGCATGAACTGGAATTCAGGTGTCTTTTATAGTAAAAGGGAAGAGCGTGAAGTCAGCCACTTCCTGGTTCCCATCAGCCTCTGGAGGGGTTGTGTTAATTTCATGTTCCCTGTAGTCATTCACAAGTGGGCCTCCTCAGGATGTTTCTTGTGAGCTGAACAAAGGTATTTTAGCTTAATGCTCTTTACCTGGGAGGCAGGATTCTCAGAGATGGTCCATTATGGATAATTTAAGCTTTTAGGCAACATCCGTTTAGTGATTAACTTGTAACAGAGTACAAAAGCACTTTGCTATTACAGTATGAAAAGAAGTACTAATAGAAGAGGCCACAGTGGCACAGATGTTACCATTTCCTGAAGGAGCACCCACTCTAGTGAGGAGCAAACCCACATTACTGATATCTCTGATTAACGATAAGAAATAATAAAATCTCTAAGGAATGTACAGTATTCCCAGAAAGAAATTTCTTTCCTTTCCTGAGATTAGTAGAAAGGTTTCAGGACAACGTGCCTTTTGTACTGGGTCTAAACATACAAATACAATTTGCATATATGTTCTTAGGTCAGATACCCTAAAAAGAAAGCCTGAGGTGGGGGTTCTTATCCTAGAAATTCATTAATGGTGTGCTCTCTGGAGAAAGGGAGAAGCTAAGTAAGAATGTGGTTTCTGGTGATGTCTAGCCACAGTCTGATCCCACAGGGGAGTTCAATTTGCATAGGAAATCTCTTTTGCCTGGAGGCAAATAGCTGAGCTTTTGTGTCTCCTGCCCAAGCAGTCATTGGCCTTGGGTGAAGTGTGGGGCTTCTTTCTTTCTCAAGCCCCTCCCTGGGGATCAGCTTTTGTGTCTAATAGCAATTCTGTGAAGAAGGATGTAAATGAGAGTCCTTGGGTGGAAATATGAGCAAAGGGCATCAGCTAGAGATGTACAGATATGCTGCTGCTAAGTCCCTGCAGTCGTGTCCGACTCTGTGCAACCCCATAGACCGCAGCCCACCAGGCTCTGCCATCCCTGGGATTCTCCAGGCAAGAACACTGGAGTGGGTTGCCATTTCCTTCTCCAGTGCATGAAAGTGAAAAGTGAAAGTAAAGTCGCTCAGTCGTGTCCGACTCTTAGTGACCCCATGGACTGCAGCCTACCAGGCTCCTCCGTCCATAGGATTTTCCAGGCAAGAGTACTGGAGTGGGTTGCCATTGCCTTCTCCATGTACAGATTTAAGCTGGTCACAAAGAGTTTGAGTTATTGGAGGAGGGAGAATTATAAGGGCCAACACCCTTCTATTCAAATCAACTCTAGCGGACTTACCTCATACAATGAATGAGGAAGGAACTGGCCAGACCCAGTCTCATCTAACTTTCCTCATCTATGCATCACCATCGCTTCATTCTGCTTCTATTAAAGGGTAACAGGAAAAGGAAAGAGAAGAAAAACTTCACTCCTTCCTGCAAAGTCTCAGAATGAGGAAATCAATGATAAGACTTTAAAGTTTTAAAGTTGACAGCAGGTGCTGGATCAAATAACATAATGGCTATTTCCAGACAGAACTACCATCAAGAAGAAAAAGAGAAAGCAGGACACGCTGCCCCTTTGTTTCGTCTCTGTCCCAAGAGACAGATGAATGATTAGTGGTCCCATCTTTAGGGATGGCAACTCTTGTCCCAATTTCCCTTCAATGAATCCTTGAAACATCAATTTTGTTCACTTAACTCATAGTCACTGAAATTTATTTACTATCTGGCAGACATCATCAATCCTAGGGAAGTGAGTTGCAGGAAAGTAAAGATAATTTCGTTGAAGTGTTTTGCCAGGGTAAGGATCCTAATAACATTAGTCCTGATATGAAGCCAAGCCTGTAATATAATAAAATAAAAATAGTGCCATCTTGTTTGATGTTTTTAGCTTCCTGATTTATCATTATAGTCAAGGAAATAATGAAATAATTCTTCAGTATAATATATATGTATACATATAATATATATGTATATTATACATACATACACTCCAGTACTTTGGCCATCTCATGCGAAGAGTTGACTCATTGGAAAAGACTCTGATGCTGGGAGGTATTGGGGGCAGGAGGAGAAGGGGACGCCAGAGAATGAGATGGCTGGATGGCATCGCTGACTCGATGGACGTGAGTCTGAGTGAACTCCGGGAGTTGGTGATGGACAGGGAGGCCTGGCGTGCTGCGATTCATGGGGTTGCAAAGAGTCAGACACGACTGAGCGACTGATCTGATCTGATATATACATGTATATACACATCCATATACCTATGTATACACACATACACATAGCAATGATAGGACAATAAGGCTAGTTCACTTCTTAGAGATAATGATGGAAATATGTTGATTATCAGCATGAATACTGGTAGTTCATCAAGTCCAGGGGAACTTCTGGACCAACAGCAGATCAGAGTTAGGAGACTTGTTTCCTCTCTCTTTTTGGGCTGCACCTCACAGCCTGTGGGATCTCAGTTCCCCCACCAGCGACACCCTTGGCAGTGAAAGCATGGAGTACTAACAGCAAGACCCAGGCCAGGAAATTAAGTTTGTTTCTTAAACTCACATTATCTGTTATTGTCTTCAATGCCTTCAGGGCACTGTCTGTAACTGTTTTAGCTTGTGTTGGTTTCTCCCTGCCATTTAATAGGAGGAAATATTCAGTGGAGTAGCCAGCTACTATTATTTTTGCATTAATATCAACAATGAGCACTGTGCTATCACTGTTGGCAGTTTTCTCCTTCTAATAAATAATTTATAGTTATTTGTATACAAGCAATTATAAATAACTTCTTACACTTAAAAAGTTAACGAATTATTTTAGTTCATTTTGGAATGTCCTCCAGGATAACAAATATGATCGATTATAACATTAGAGCTAACAAATCTTTTGTGAATGCATCCAATTTCATTGGCTCTGTGTCTTTTAATGCTCCTAATCACTTGTAGATTACTTGAAGATTTTAAATAGTTTGCTTCAGTTACAAAAGTTGTTGAAGAGTACTAACTATAGTTTATATGTTTCAGATGTATCTTTATAGAAATTATTTGTTGGAAGTACACCAAAATTTATATAATGAGCACATTTATAGACATAAAATACTTGCTCTGAAAACTAGGCAATTAAGTCTGTAACAGGCTACTAAAATATAGAAATTTGGTGAGTGAAAGTCCCTCAGTCGTGTCTGACTCTGTGACCTCGTGATTTGTAGCCTGCCACGCTCCTCTGTCCATGGGATTCTCCAGGCAAGAATACTGGAGTGGTTTACCATTCCCTTCTCCAGGGGATCTTCCCATCCCACAGTTCAAATCCGGATCTCCTGCATTGCAGGCAGGCTCTTTACCCACTGAACCATTTGGTAAATTACACTTAATCACCATTCAAATATGTAATTTAATTTTTATTCTGTTCATAAAATATAGCACTGGTCAGTTAAATGTTATTTTTTGTGTTTAGAGAAATATTGGGATTATTTTATAGTTTTGCTCATATTCTTGTTTTTTTTAACTCTTCTTTTAAACATTTTTACTGAAGTGTTGATTTACTAAGTTTCAGGAGTACAGCAAAGTGATTGAGTTATATATGTATGTATGGATGACTCTTTTACATACATACATATATATTCCTTTACATACATATATAGTTTTTTACAGATTCTTTTCCATTATAGGTTATTACAAAATGCTACATATAGTTCCTTATGCTATACAATAAGACCTTGTACTATTCATTTTATATGTAATAATGTGTATTCTGTTAACCGTGCTCAGTAGCTCAGTCGTTTCTGACTCTAGGCGACCCCACGGACTGTAGCCTGCCAGGTTCCTCTGTTTATGGGATTCTTCAGGCAACACTGGAGTGACTTTCCATTCCCTTCTCCAGGGGATCTTTACAACCCAGGGAATGAAGCAAGGTCTATCGTATTGCAGGCAGATTCCTTTCTGTCTGAGCCACTAGGGAAGCCTATATCTGTGAATCCCAAAGTAAAAATTTATCCCTCCCCTCACTTTTCCTCTTTAGTAACCATAAGCTTATTTACTATGTTTTTTAGTCTATTTCTGTTAGGTAAATAAGTTCATTTATGTCTTATTTTTGGATTTCACATATAAATAATATCATATGGCATTTGTTTTTCTCTATCTGACTTCATTTAGTATAATGATTTCTACATTCACTTGTGTTGTTGCAAATGGCCTTAATTCATTCTGTGTTCTGACTAATAGTCCTTTGTATATATGGACCACATCTTCTTTATCTGTTCTTTTGTTGATGGACACTTAAGTCATATCCATGTCTTGGTTATTATAAATAGTGCTGCTGTGAACACTGGGGTGCATGTGTCTTTTCAAGTTAGAGTTCTGTCTGGATATATGCCCAGGAGTGGCATCTGTGGATCATATGGTAACTCCATTTTTAGTTTTTTAAGGAACCTCCATACTGTTCTCCATAGTGGTTGTACCAACCCATATAAGGTGGTATTTTATGGTGGTTTTTGATTTGCCTTTCTCTAATAATTAGCAATATTGAGCATCTTTCCATGTGTCTGTTGACCATTGGTATGTCTTCTTTGGAGAAATGTCTATTTAAGTTTTCTGCTGATTTATGATTGGGTTGTTTGTTTTTTGATATTAAGCTGTATGACCTGTTTGTATTCTTTGGAATTTAGTTCCTTGTTGTTTGCATCATTTGTAATATTTTCTCCCATTCCACAGGTTTCTTTGCTTTGCCCATATTCTTAAAGATCGTTAATGTTCTAGCTATTCTATTCTGGCTGAACTAAAAATTTTATTAGTTTGTTTTTGTTGTTCAGTCATTCAGCCTTGTCTGACTCTGCGACCCTGTGGACTGCAGCATGCCAGGCTTCCCTGTCCTCACCATCTCCCAGAGCTTGATCAAACTCATGTCCATTGAGTCGATGATGCCATCCAACCATCTTGCCCTCTGTCATCCCCTTCTCCTCCTGCCTTCAATCTTTCCCAGAATCAGAGTCTTCTAATGAGTCGGTGTTTCACATCAGGTCGCCAAAGTATTGAGGCTTCAGCTTTACCATCAGTCCTTGCAATGAATATTCAAGGTTGATTTCCTTTAGGATTGACTGGTTTGATCTCCTTGTTGCCCAAGGGGCTCTCAAGAGTCTTCTCCAACACCACAGTTCAAAATCATCCATTCTTTGGCACTCAGCCTTCTTTATGGTCCAGGTCTCACATGCATACCTGACTACTGGATAAAAAACCTAGCTTTGACATTAGTTTAAATCTCTAAAATTCATATATGGTCTAGTCATGTAAACACTTAGATTGTAAGGGTCTATCTCTTAGGCAGTATAAGAAAGCCTTTAATAAATATAACTATGCCAAAAGTTTTTTGCTGTAATTCTTATATTAAACAAAATTGATGCCTTTATTTGTGTATGTTGAGAGCCAGAGTAACAATTAAGATGCTGGGGCTAGAGCCCCCAATTTCAGTTCAGTTAATTGCTTTATCACTTATTCATCCTGTCACCTTCCTCAAGGTATTTAAGTTCTCAGTTTCAGAATACTCATTCATAAGATGAAGACAATAATAGTGCCAAGTGTACATGGTCGTTACAGAGATTAAAAAAGATATTGTATACAAGGCATTTGGACCAATGTCTGGACTAAAATAAGGACTCACTTAATGTTGGCCATTATTACAGATTTTAGCCAGTGTCTAAGTGCAGAACAACAAAAATATTTGTCTCAGTTAACAATTAGGAGAATGTACATAATTTAATACCTTGAAAATGTAAATGCTCATTTTCTAGTTAATATAGTATAACAAAATAGAAATGATTCAAAATTTAAATAGCTTATTCCATCCAGAACAAAAACTTGTTTATCTTTCACATATCTTAATCTGTAAGTCTCATGTAACCTTTTCTTGACAAAATTATTTTAATATCTTCATAAAATCCTGATACACCTTAGATAAAACCTACTTTCTCCTATTTACCCATTATATTAGTACTTGAAATTATCTACAATCATGGAATTTATACATTAAACTTTTTAGTAAAATATAGCAAACATACAGAAAATGGACACGGTGATGAGTGTTCAACTCATTAAGTTTTCTACAGGGTAAAACCCCCATGTAACTACTGTTCAGCTCAATAAACAGAATTTTACTAGCACCCCAGTATCTCCCACCACACCACCTCCTGGTCAGTAGCTTCTTAAAGTTAGTTACTATCTGGCTCCTATTATTTTTGCATATTTTTTAAACTTATAACTGTAACTGTCAGCCCACAGTATTCTTTTTTTTTTTTTCACCTTATTCTTTTATTTCTGGATTCTCTTGCTTATCATTATGCTCATGAGATTTATCCACTTGTGTTGTCTTTATTTTCATTGTGGGTACTATTTAATTTCATGACTCCATCATGATTTATTTATTCATTTGGTACTTGCAAATTGGGGCTAGTTTCTAAATTTAGCTAGTATGATAATGTTGCAATGAACATTTTTAATGTATATTTATTAGGGGACATATGAACGTACTTCTGTTGGATTTATACCTAGGAGTGGAATTCATGAGTCAGAGGGCCTTGGGAAATTTCTGAGTCCAACTGCATATATTGAGCTTAAGTAGATACTGTCAAAAAGAATATATTTTAACAGAAATAGGACTTAATGATTACCCATTTTATTGGTGGGCAAACAATGACTGGTGGCTAAGAACTTGTCAATGGGTCTCAGCAATACCAGTCATAAACATGGGAGTAAAAACAGATCAAATACCCACCATGTGTGAGACATGTTGCTAGCTGTTAGGGATAAAATAGCAAGAGAAAGAAGCCTTGACCTCTACTTTCATGGTGCACAAAATATAGTACAGGAAACAAATGTAAAATAAAAAGTCAAACTGACAAGTTTATAATATTAAACAAGTTGAGTTCTTTGAATAAGAGAAACATGACCTTAGGACATAATATAACACATAATATCATTTATTCTAAATTAAGAGTTCACAGAGGTCTTCCCTTAGGAAGCACGTTGAAGCTAATTTTCATGGACTAGATAATAGTCAAGTAGGAAAAGAAGAGGCAGAAGGATCTTCCAGATATAAGACACAGTGTGTACACAGAACTGGTGAGCATGTAAAGAATGGTTTTTATGACAAGACCTGGGGAGGGACTAGTGAGCAAGGAGTTTGCAGAGATGGGCAGTGATAACAACACACTTGGCCTTTAGCCATGGTTAAAAATTTGGAATTGATTGTTTCCTAAGAATAAAAGGTCATAGAAAGGTGTTTTTTTTTTTTTTTAACTTTTAATTGTATATTGGAGTATAGCCAATTAACAATGTTGTGATTGTTTCAGGTGGACAGCAAAGGGACTCACCCATACATACACATGTATCCATTCTCCCCAACTCCTCTCCCACCCAGGCTGCCAGAGCAGACAGAGTTCCCTGTGCTATACAGTAGGTCCTTGTTGGTTATTCATTTTAAACAGAGTGTGTATATATCGATCCCCAAATCCCTAACTATCTCTCCCACCCCTGGAAACCATAAGAATGGAAAGATTTAAATATGGGAACAGGGAGAGATACAGAAAAGATCATGATGGCTGTTATACCAGGAATAGACAAGACAAGGGCCAGCATGAATGCAGGGTACATAATCATAGAAGAGTTGATGCTATTTCAGACAAGGGTGAGGCAGTGGAGATGATGAGAAGCTGACTGATTACAGCGATATATGTAAAACCAATAGGACTCAGCGAGGGAATGGATGGGAGCTATGCAAGTAAGCAACACATTAAGAATGAGTCCTGTGTTTCTGGTTGCTCAGCAGGATAGATAGGTAACTGGCTAATCCTGGGAATAAAATAACCCTAGCTGTTGATATCACTAAATCCAATGTAACTTTTTTCCTTAAATTACTTTTAAATCCTGGAATTAAACCCAAGAACAAATTGACTGACTGTTTTTTGTCACCTTTAGAAATGCTGTTTTTCTCCTGACACGGCCCCAGATGCTGCCATCAGCTTTGCATTCCTGGCATCTACCTTAAATCTTCAGTATTTTTAAATTTATTGATTGCAGATTTCAGCAAGAAACATATTTCTGAAGGTGTTTAAAGATAATATCTGTTGTACATGCGTATGAAGTAGATCAATCGCAATCACCCACTCACTATCTACTGATCAATTTGAATGCTACTGAGATATTGTTATGAATTTCTTCTCATTTCATCTCCTACCTTTAAACACACTCTGAATTTGTTCTGGGTTTAGTTTGTTATCATAAACCTAATGAAAACATTTTATCTACATGGAGCTGTCAAAGAGATGTCTCTGAGTGTTTTGTTTCAATATAGCAGTAGGTAAGAAGTACTTAACTGGATATATCTTTCTTCATAAACAAAAATGGCTCTAAATTATACATCTGTAATTTGAGATTCATTTAGTACATACCTTGTCATATTTAAGCTGTGAGTGATTTATATATTGTTCTAGTCAGATTATGTTTTGGATAACTAAAGAGTGTTTTTAAAAAGCTATGATAGAAATTCTTGAGAAAAGAGTTAAGCATATATTTTATTTTCCTCTCCCCAACTCCATTTTTGCTTTCAAATTAATTATGCATATCACTGCCACATTAAATTTTCTAAAAATAAATTTTGCATCATGTCCCTGAATAGGGATATAAGATAATTCCCTATTACATACTTCAAGAGACCATTTCACATTTTAGGTCTTCCATAAATTTTTCTTTGCCTAAAACCACCAATTCATTTCTTTCTACTTCTCAGAAAACTGGGTCTACCATATTCAACCAACTTCTTTATCTCCTTTATCCTCTGAAACTTGAACTTTTGTGTATTGTTCCCTCCCACTCTCACCAGGTCCTGAAAAAGCCAAAATGCCAGAACCTCTCCACATATACCACCCATACCTCAAAGATAAAATTAAATATACAAAGCTACAGTCATCAAGACAGTATGGTACGGGCACAAAGACAGAAATATAGATCAATGGAACAAAATAGAAAGCCCAGAGATAAATCCACACACATATGGACACCTTATCTTTGACAGATGAGGCAAGAATATACAATGGAGAAAAGACAATCTCTTTAACAAGTAGTGCTGGGAAAACTGGTCAACCAAAAAAGAATGAAACTAGAACACTTTCTAACACCATACACAAAAATAAACTCAAAATGGATTAAAGATCTAAACATAAGACCAGAAACTATAAAACTCCTAGAGGAAAACATAGGCAAAACACTCTCTGACATAAATCACAGCAGGATCCTCTATGACCCACCTCCCAGAGTAATGGAAACAAAAGCAAAAATAAACAAATGGGACCTAATTAAACTTAAAAGCTTTTGCACAACGAAGGAAACTATAAGCAAGGTGAAAAGACAGCCTTCAGAATGGGAGAAAATAATAGCAAACAAAGCAACTGACAAAGAATTAATCTCAAAATATACAACCAGCTCCTGCATCTCAATTCCAGAAAAATAAATGACCCAATCAAAAAATGGGCCAAAGAACTAAATAGACATTTCTCCAAAGAAGACATACAGATGGCTAACAAACACATGAAAAGATGCTCAACATCACTCATTATCAGAGAAATGCAAATCAAAACCACAATGAGGTACCATCTCACGCCAGTCAGAATGGCTGCTATCCAAAAGTCTACAAACAATAAATGCTGGAGAGGGTGTGGAGAAAAAGGAACCCTCTTACACTGTTGGTGGGAATGCACACTAGTACAGCCACTATGGAGAAGAGTGTGGAGATTCCTTAAAAAACTGAAAATAGAACTGCCATACGACCCAGCAATCCCACTGCTGGGCATACACACTGAGGAAACCAGAAATGAAAGAGACATGTGTACCGCAATGTTCATCGCAGCACTGTTTATAATAGCCAGGACATGGAAGCAACCTAGACGTCCATCAGCAGACGAATGGATAAGAAAGTTGTGGTACGTATACACAATGGAATGTTACTCAGCCATTAAAAAGAATGCATTTGAATCAGTTCTAATGATGTGAATGAACCTGGAGTATATTATACAGAAGGAAGTAAGTCAGAAAGAAAAACACCAATACAACATACTAACACATATATATGGAATTTAGAAAGATGGTAATGATGACCCTATATGTGAGACAGCAAAAGAGACACAGATGTAAAGAACAGTCTTTTGGACTCTGTGGGAGAAGGTGAAGGTGGGATGATTTGAGAGGGTAGCGTTGAAATGTGTGTATTATCATATGTGAAGCAGATCACCGGTCCAGGTTTGATGCATGAGACAGGGTGCTCAGGGCTGGTGCACTGGGATGACCCTGGGGGATGGGATGGGGAGGGAGGTGGGAGGGGGGGTTCTGGATGGGGGACACATGTGCACCATGGCTGATTCATATCGATGTTTGGCAAAAACCACTACAATATTGTAAAGTAATTAACCTCCAGTTAAAATAAATTAATTAAAAAATTAAATTAACTTCCATTAAGCCTTCCATTGGAGAAGGAAATGGCAACCCACTCCAGTACTCTTGCATCATTATTCCAGCTCACATCTATCATTCATTTTTTTTAGTTATCTCAATCACACACATAATTATTACCAGTTTGCTTAAGCAATTAATTAGTTGGTTTGCAGAATGATATTTACCATGAATAGATACTATCTTCTCTAAAGCGAAGGACCTCTGTTTATATATTTCTGTGTCTATATCACAATGCTGCCCAGGTAGGGTCTCAATAAAGAGATGGTAAATTGATTACTTGATTGATTGATTAGAATACCTTGAGCTATTTATTAAACAAACTTAGTCATTTTTGTACCCTATTACATTATTTTCTATTATTTTCAAAGTTCTAAGTACCACAGATATACAAAACTTTACAGTTATGTTATCCAATCTTTCCTATAATTCTGTGGCAATTGGAAAAAAAGCCAAAAATGAAACCTAAAATGAGAGTAACTGAACCATTTGGAAATTCAAAAAGTTATTGAAAGAAAAAGCTGCAGAGATTAGTCACACTTTTATTGCAGTTCCGAAGCAGCATATGGCTGAATATTTCCTCATGAAGTTTGCTCACTGAACTCTGTAACTGAATATAAGCACCCCAAATGCACATCAAGATGCCATCCAACAACTGCCATTCACAATCTAAACTTTCAAAAGTGAAAGTCGCTCAGTTGTGTCCGACTCTGCTACGGCATGGACCGTATAGTCCATGGAATTCTCCAGGCCAGAATACTGGAGTGGGTAACCTTTCCCTTCTCCAGGGGATCTTCCCAACCCAGGGATCAAACTGTCAAAACTAAATGGCAATTGGGGAATGTGTAAACAGCAACATATATAAATAAATATGATATGCATCTTAGAATGTGTTTATATATGATTGATATTAAGATATATATGGGATAGTTATCTAATATATTCATTTATTGTTCAATAATTATGTATTGGGCACTTGTCCTGTAACAGGAAATATACTAATTGCTGAAGAAACAAAAGTGACAAAAACAGACGTGAACTGTGGTATGATAGAGTCTGTAGTATAAATGTGCAGAAAGATAAGTACTAAGGAAATACATGCAAAATGGATGAATATGGATTATTTCATTTATAGAAAATAAACAACTGTCATTATAGAAAAGGACAAGCAGAACCTGAAGAAAGGCCTCTCTGGAAAAATGAAATTTAGCTTGATCTCTGAAGAATAAGAAGGAGCTAGCAATGCAAAAAGATCAATTTATCATTTTCTTTATTAAATATGTTAGAGTTGTTAGGGTAAGACATGAAGCAAATATTGTATGTCATGGGATCTTAACTTGTTCTTATGGTCCCAGATCAGAGTCTGCTCAACAATTTTATGATATGGGAAACTGCTTATATTCTGCTTACCAAAGTAATTATAGTTATAATTTCAAGAAGAAATAGATTTTATGAACAAGAGTATAAATCATTATGCTCATAATTCTCTTTTCTACTCAAATAGAAGTACTCTTCATAATCATTCTGGTATCACCTTATTTTTCTAAAAATGACCTAGTGATTAAAGAATCACACCAACATGTAATAATATTTATCAAAAATAACCAGGCTTGGAGTGAAGGTATTTGTATTCTGGTTCAATCTTTATCATTCAATGGCTGTGGGCTCTCAAAAACCACTTCTTGAAATAACTTAATCTCTTCCCTGATACAATGAATACCTTGATGTTTCCACCCATGTTCCTGAAGATCCTAGGATTTCATAGAGTGACTCAGTGACTATCCAGCTGGAGAAGGAGTTAGAGGATAAGAGAAATATGGTAGCAGGAACAGCTTTATGTTTCTCCTACTTCAATATATATAATAAATAATGCATAAGTTGTGACATTACATATTTTACATTTTGGGATGCTGAGTGAGCTTTGACTAAAAGAATAGGTTCTGTCTCTAAAATTACACTGTAAACCATTGGATTAGTAGATTTGAAGACTCTGTCTTTAAGCAACAATTTAAGAATCAGTGTTCTTCAAATCTAAGATTAAAAGTATCATTGACTTAAGATGAAACAAAAATAAACTTGTAATGATAATCTCCAGATGTTCCAGCACGACTAGTTTAAATCACTAAACTATTTTAGTTAAATCACTAGTTTAAATCACTTTTTAGTAAGTAAGTTTATCTGAAAAAATGGGAAATAAAGGTAGAGAAAGTTCAAGGCACAAATGATAGTGTTTGAGAACCAAGTTATGCTTCCCACAGGTCATTTGTGCAACATGTATCATCTACTTCCATGAATCAAGTCACCACTACCTTCAGCCACCTCCTCAGAATATTGACCCTAAACAGAGGTGAAACTTAAGAATTTCACCTTTCCATTTCTATTCTCTCATTTTAAAGTCTCACTCAACTGTATGATTATTTTTATAACATTAAAAGCAGGTAGAAATTGCAATTAAAATTTTAAAACATTGTATTTGGTCATTCATACAAGGAATGAAATCCAAAGACCAGGTTGTACACAGATTCCTTGAGAATTCCCTTTTTATCGAATGTATCTGAGAAGAAAATAGCATAAATGTGGTTACCTCTGGTTGGTGACTTTCTGTCAGAAACAATGGTGACTGTACGAAAGACAACCATTTCATAGCAATGAATCATTTTCAACAATATTAAAAATATATACCTATTTCCAATAAAATCCTTGTAAAGCAAGATCTAATAGAGCTTTTGAAATAAAGCCAGTTTCATTCATGCAAAGTATCTGCTGTGAAGAGTATGTTATTGTTACATAACACTGAAAAAGAATTAAGATACATAGGAAAGAAAATATAAACTGTTGATCTTTAAAAATTGAATTACTAAGAATGTTTTATGCCAACTTATTCTCTGGAAAATATAGAGAAGGTGCATTTTTCTCTCTACCTCAAGTGATAAAAGTTCATAAAAGATCAGAAATGTTTTCATATTTCACATGAGCCCTTAAGAAACATCCTTTCTGCAAGTGAATGTTTTCCCTATTGGCTTTAATTAAGTTTAGAATAGTGTACCTAGATACTAAAAAATGAAAGCAAATCGAATTACCGTTTAGACCAAGTTCTAATATTTCCCCTCACAGCTGTACTCGGCTTTCGATGTGTTCATGAAAAGTTCCTCTTAAATCAAATTTCTGATAATCAATCACACTTTAAAAGCACTAGGAGAATTTGTTATTTAAAGGACTCTCCTTTCAGAGTGAACTGCACAACCAATAATCCTTGGAGGTACCACACAATCTTTAATTGCTTAAACCACTACAAAAATCTGATTTTATGCCTAACTTATCTGCTTTAAGTGAAAAGCACTTGATGCAAATAGCTCAAATATCTCTCAGTGTTATCTAGGAAGATGGTGTCAGTTAAAATTTTAAGAGATTTTTTCACTCCTGCCCTTACTACATGCACCATTACTCACCAAAACTGTCCAAGGCATCTATCTGCTACCAGTGCTTTCCAGTCAAAGCCCACCAGTATTACAGCTGTCATTGAACAAGTTAGGTTTATTATGCATAGCAGCGATAGACCACACTTGCCATGGGAACCATGGAATGACTAAATAAGAGGATGTTAGAAAGGACTTGTTATAGAACTTGGAATTATGTTAAGTGCTTTGGGGAAGAGTTTAAAGATATGGGATTTTGCTCTGGATTGGATATTCTCAGGCAGCGGGGATAGTTCTATGAATGGATATATTCATAAATCTTACCTAGAGGAGGAGAAGATTAAAACCTTCAGCTCTAATGGGTGAAAAAGCAATAGTCCCTTATATCATAATGAAGAATGAGGTGTTTGGTATTTCCTGGTTTAGACAGTGTTAATGTTTAGTTTGTGTTCAGGCACGATTGCAGCACTTTTATTTTTATCCATCATGCTCGTGGAGTTGCCATGTCTGATGTTGATGTTCTCTGAATCAGTTTATATTCAACAGGAGAGCTCTAAGACATGACTGTGAACATCAGATCCGTCTACAGAAACATCAAGTTCTAGCTGCATATCAGGGGCTAGAATTCCTTTTCTCAGTGAAAATGTGTTCAGACTTCAGCTTGTTATTTGTTGTCTCATGATCATGCTTATTTTAAAGAAATTTATTTTCACTCCTCCAGAACCATCTTAAATAGATGACTTTTCAAAGTGAATTCTTCTCTTATCACTCACTTTTCCCTCTTACTTAAAGTAAATCTACAAGAGAGGCTTTTTGATTAACAAGTTCTTTTTTCCAAATTATACATAACTCTGGAAGCTATCACCTCAGATATGCAGATAACGCCACTCTAATGGCAGAAAGTGAGGATGAAAGAGGAGAGTGGAAAAGCTGGCTTGAAACTCAACATTAATAATACTAAGATCATGGGATCTAGTTCCATCACTTCATGACAAATAGAAGAGGGAAAAGTGGAAGCAGTGACAGATTTTATTTTCTTGGGTGAAGAAAATAAGCAATGAATCATTTTCAACAATATTAAAAATATATACCTATTTCCAATAAAATCTTTGTAAAGCAAGATCTAATAGAGCTTTTGAAATAAAGCCAGTTTCATTCATGCAAAGTTATCTGCATTAAGTTTATTTTCTTCAGTGATTTCCAAAATCACTGAAGACGGTGACTGCAGCTATGGAATTAAAAGACACTTGCTCCTTGGAAGAAAAGCCACGGCAAACCTAGACAGAATATTAAAAAACAGAGGCATCGCTTTGCTGACAAAGGTCCACACAGTCAAAGGTACGGTTTTTCCAGTTGTCAAGTACAGATGTGATAGTTGGACCATAAAGAATGCTGAGCACTAAAGAACTGCTGCTTTCAAATTGTGGTGCTGGAGAAGACTCTTGAGAGACTCTTGAGAGTCCCTTGGACTGCAAGGAGATCAAACCAGTCAATCCTAAAGGAAATCAACCCTGAATATTCTTTGGAAGGACTGATGCTGACCTGAAGTTCCAATACTTTGGCCACCTGATGTGATGAGCCGACTCATTGGAAAAGACCCTGATGCTGGAAAAGATTGAGGGCAGGAGGAGAAGGGAGCAACAGAGTATGAGATGGTTAGATAGTATCACTGACTCAATGGACATGAATTTGAGCAAACTCTGGGACATAGTGGAGGATAGACGAGCCTGGAGTGCTACAGTCCATGGCGGTCAAAAAGAGTTGGACATGACTTTAGTGACTAAACAGCAACAACTGGAAACTTTATGGACAAACTGTTGTTTTTACTTTTTATATGCAGATATGTAAAGATGCACTTTTTTCCCCCTAATCAGAGAGTCAAAGAAATTAGGAGTTTAGATGTCTTGATAGAAATGAAAATCTTCTATACTGTTTTAAATAGCGTTTTAGTTTCTATTACCTACACTTGTAACATTGTAAAGTCATTCAACCATTCAAAGTTGATGTTTCTCCATTGTGAACCATGCTAAGGTTAGACTTAATTGCCTAGTGGACTCAGTCATCAGTTACTTTATTAACTGAATTCAGCAACACTGTGTATATAAATTTAAGCAAGGACTTTTGTCTCTTACAATAAAGCATTAAAACACTAGAGCATTATACTAGAGAACTCAAAGAGAATAAGCAGAACAGAAAGTAGGTTAGTTTGAGAGAAAAACAGGAGACAATGGAGCAATGATAGTTGCTTCAATTCAATGCAGTAGTGTTTTCATTTCTGTTGCTCCAGGGGGCAAAAACCATGCACGATATTTAGGCAATTAGGTGTAGAATTCCTGTACCAAGAATTGGATTGGTGAGCTTACATAGTGCCTGGAAACAGAAACCAGATAGTGCCTGGTTAGGATAAACCATTATCCTAAGCCATTCGTACACTCAGTTGAAACACACATTTGCTAGGTGCCAGGCATTGGCGATGGCACCCCACTTCAGTACTCTTGCCTGGAAAATCCCATGGACAGAGGAACCTGGTAGGCTGCAGTCCATGGGGTCGCGAAGAGTCGGACATGACTGAAGCGACTTAGCAGCAGTAGCAGCAGGAGCAGGCATTGTGCTAGACCCCAGTGATGTAGTAGAGACCAAAATCGACAAAGTTATCTGTTCTTATGAAACCTATTTTATAACATACAGGCATAAGCTCTACAGAGGCCAGTATATAACCTAACACTGTAAGTATAGACTGTAATAAAAGCCACGAAGGGAAGAAAGTGGTTTAAGAAGATGGGAAAATAAAGTCCATTTTAATAAAAATATTTAAATGTTAACTTTGGATGGTTAGATAATAGGTTAATGAAGTAGCAGGTAAATTCTTCTATTCTTGTTTTTTTCTTGGCTTATATTCTGACTTTTACCTTTGATTCCCAAATATAGATAATTATCATTGGGATGACTGAATAGAAAAATACAGAGAAATCAATGTAAACAAATCTGTATTATTTATTTAAAAAAACTAGGCATCAAGTCTGTTGAAAAGTTGTTTGACTTAGAGCATCAGGAACCTCTAACTCAGCACAAATATGTATCACAGACCTTGATATAACCTGTTCAGAGTATTTTGTTTCTTATTCAATAATTTTTTTCAGTTTTTAGTGGAGAACTTATACTGGTAATAATTGTGTTTATTTCTGGCTTTGTAAAAAATTTCATTCCATGGAACACCAAGAAAATGGCCTACTATATCTTTGTATGATCTTAAATATGATACTTGCACTTAAAATATAAAAGCAACTAAGCAAATTCCATATCACATAGTAGCATAGATAGTTGAATAAAGCAGAAGCAAGTATAAATCCCATTTTGATAGGATTGAAAAATCTTTCAGTTAAATAGAGGAAAATAAACACAGAGAGAGAAAAATATATATATATATATATATTATTTCTTAGCAGCACATAGAAGCAACCGTGAAATTGATTAAATGTGAGATTTAGACCTATGAAAACAAAATTCAACAACAAAAATAGCAAGATTCAACCAGAAAATCTCTGTTGCTTTAAATAAAAGCTAGTAGGATAAGGTGGGATTGTCCCATGAGTCAACCTAAGCCAAAATCTTTTGTTTAAATACCAACCATAAAAATACTGTTCAATTTGAAGAATTCTGCTTCTCATAATGAGCACATTACTGACATTTTCAAAAGGTCCATAGATTTCTCTCACGTTAGCAACTTATAAAAGTTGGTTTTTGGTTTATTTTGAAATTTCACGACTAGACTGGGTTTTGGGAAAATAAGTAGTATCCAAAGAAACTGTTCACTTGAATTCTCATTAATCAAGCATCTGAATAGTTATCATTTATTTACCTCCCACAACAAATCTAGATGAAAGGAATAGAATTTGAGGCCAATCTATGCATCTTAACTATATAAATTGAATATTTTCATCTCAATTTATTTTATATCCAAATATTCTCACCTGTAAAATGAGTATAAAATTAATTTAAAGCATAATTTTATCTACAAAAATATCTTTCCAGTTGAAAAATTTGCACCCAAACAGGTTCACTTTTTAATTATGTGGTTTTCTTTCTCTTCACTCTATGAATACATTATAATTTTCCCACAAAGCTATTTTTTAAAAGTTTTCATTGCTTTATTCCAATTTATCCATCTCTATAAATTTCTTATTAACTTTTTTTGCATTGCTGTGCATTAATTTGCATCAGAGAATATTTCTTCTCATTAACGTGACACTAAAATTACTCAGTAATATTTGTTTGAAAAATGTTTCAGAACTCACTTATTGTTAAATCCTTAGAAATCGAGTTTCAAAACTGTCCTTCTGCAAATGAAATGAGAGCTGATTTGAAGAAATTAACATCTGAGTTACTGACATTTTTAAAGCCTTACCTTAAGCCCTCTCTGCAGTCACACAATCTCTGTGAATGGTTGTCTAGGGTTTTCATAAAACAAGACTATGACATGCTGGAGGCTGTCAAGCATTGATGAACATCTACCTAAAACTAACCAAATAATGTGAGGTAACTGAAAATTTAATTAGAGAAAAACAAATAAGGAATCATCACACACATGAAAATGGCTATAATCCACAATGTATTTTCTTATTTTAAAATTTAGGATTTGATTCTTAAAAGTCTTGAAAATGTTCCATTAAGATATATTTAACTTCCTTGATATAGCCATAACTGTTTGCTAGAAAATAATTACCACCATGTCTCTTACATTTATTAAAAATAGGATTAAATTTTATTATCCTTCAAATTGAAGTATTGTATATAAATTTAAATAACATATAGATAAAAATTATCTAACCTTTCTTCTTAATTTTTAATAAGAAACATTTTTTACTTCATATCTAAAAAGCACATGAATCAAAAAATATAGAAAATCTGAATTTTACCATGGTAGCTAAGACAAAAAATAACCTACCTGTTTGCAATCATGAAGTAAGAGCTCTCTTTAAGTTGAAAGACTCACACTCATTACATTTTTTAGCTTTATGGTAAATAAGTTTAATTTGTTTTGTCACAAGGAAAGAAGGAAGGAAAGGAGAGAAGGAGGGAGAGAAAAAAATGAATGGAAAGAGGCTTCAACATAGCAGGAAAAGTAGAAAGGTTTTAAGACACACAAAATCTTTATAGGAATACATTTACTGCAGTACTTCTCAATATGTGTTACACGTATTACTTAAGATAAATATGAACATTTTTACTTTAATATTTGTTTATTATAATGCCTATTAAAAGTGTTAGTCTCTCAGTTGTATCTGACTGTTTGCAACTTGCCAGGCTCCTCTGTCTGTGGAATTCTCCAGGCAAGAATACTGAAGTGGATAATCATTCGCTTCTCCAAGGGATCTTTCTGACCAAGGATTGAACCCAGGTCTCCTGCATTGCAGGTTGATTCTTTACCATCTAAGCCATCTGGGAAGCCCCCAAGTAGGAAAGCACTGAGAAATGCTGGGAGCATCTAATGCCTGTTAGAAATAACATTCTAATGCCTATTAGAAAAGTATAACTAGAGGATCAAACTAATGATTTAATGTCTTTTACTCCATAGCAGGGCTTCCCAGGAAGCACTAGTGGTAAAGAATCCACCTGCCAATGCAGGTTAAATGTAAGAGATATGGGTTTGATCCCTGGAAGATCCTTTGGAGGAGAGGGCATGGGTAACCCTCTAGAGAATTCCATGGAGAGAGGAGCCTGACAAGCTGCAGTCCATCGGGCCACAAAGAGTTGGACACAACTAAAGCAACTTAGCATGCCCTCATGCGCTCCATTGAGGGAGCCAGAATTATTTAAGTAAAACAAGGAGTCACATCAAGTAAGATGCTGAATAAATCAATTTAGTTGATATGGAAGAAAATCATGAAGGTAGCCCACAAATGACTAAGGTATAAAAAACTTTCTATAAATCTGGTCTTCAGAAATGAGGATAATGTAATCATGAATAACAGATTTTTTCAGTTTGCCCATTCTTTTGACATATTGGCTTTTTTGGTTTTGTATATTTTGTTGTCTTTGTTTTATTTGTCTTAGGCTTATTGTTTTATAGTTACAAGTGCCAAGTGTTCCAATTATATTCAAAACTGGAAAGAGAAGGGAAGTTTTCTGTTTTCTTTCCTGAGTCTATGTTGTCTTGTTGTTCAGTCACTAAGTCATGTCCAGCTGTTTGTGATCCAATTGACTGCAGCATGCCAGGCTTCCCTGTACTTCACTGTCTCCCAGAGTTTGCTCAAATTCATGTCCATTGAGTCAGTGATGCCATCCAACCATCTTATCTTCTGTTGCTTTCTTCTCCTCCTGCTCTCAATGTTTCCCAGCACCAGAGTCTTTTCCAATGAGTTGGTTCTTCGCATCACGTGGCCAAAGCGTTGGAGCTTCAGAGTCAGTATCAGGAAATTAAAGCTTTACTTGAAGGCCATGCCCCCACCACCAGAAGATTTCTCCTTATATCTTATGGGTCAGAAAATCTTCACATGGCTATAAATGACACTGAAAAAGTTGTACATGACAATTAGGAAAGGTGGAGATAGAGGTTTGTTTGGATCAGTCATGATTTATCCCCTCAATTTGGACATGTTACTGTTCTTCAAAGAAAAGAAAGCAAACATACAAACACACATGGGTGCATGCACACACACACACACACAGAGCTATGATTCTGATAGCGAACAAGAAAGGTAGAGTTGTGGATAAGTATCATATAAGGTCTATCACATAAACCATGCTCCTTCAAAGAACTCTAAGTTCCGTGAGCAGAAGAGGGTCTTCCTTTCTATTAATTTACTCAAGGCCATGAGAAAACTCCATTTTTAAGTAACTGAATAATCTCATGTATTCACCTATTATTTATATTCCTATTTGGAGAATAAGCATTTTATTTTTAGGGAAGAAGGGAGTGTCAATAGAAATAAAAAGAAACTAAAAGAATGGACAGAAACTTTTTACCATGAGGTTGACTTAATATTCACTACATGAAGGTGGTTGAGAGCCATGTCTGATGGATTTCAGGCTTTGGTGACTGAATCAGAAAAGAAAACATCAAAAGAAATGGAGAAACAGAGGAAATTGCTTCAAATTTAGAAACTTGTTTTATATATATTTAATACTTAAAACTCAGACACTTTAATTTGTATATGTGTGTATTTGCTTTGGATTTTAATTAAACAAAAGTTAGAGTTTCAAATTATAAATACAAAGATTTTTTTTTAATTTATTAACACTTCAAGTTCACAACTTTTATTGAACTATGCCAGTATGCTCATAATCCCACCTAATGAAGTTTTCTGCAAAGTCAAATGTTGCATTTTTTAGTTCTGAAATTTCTAATTGACTCATTTTAGACTTTTTATTCCTCTCCTGAGAAACTCGTGCCTTCAGCCACTATGTCCATATTTCCCTGTAAATTATTTAACATACTAAAATGTTATAAAGGCTGTGTATGTCTGAGTAATCTTTGGATCTGTTTCTACTGACTCATTCTTCTCTTGAATATGGTGACATTCTAATATATTCAAGAATATAGTAATTTTTATAATATTTTATTAAAAATTGTATGATTTGTAGAGATGCTAGATGCTGTTAAGCATCTTAGAATTTTTCTAGCACACATTCATATTATTTACAGATCACTTTAATTTTGAGAACACTTTTATTAAGCTTTGTTAGGGCAAGACTATTTTGCTTTTGCCTTTGATCTTTGGGCATGGCCCTTACTGCAGACTATTCCTAAAGTATGTCCCTTCTAAGTTTTCCATAGACATCAAAGTATCAAACCATTTCAACTTGATAGGACTCCAACATGAAACTTTTATTCTCCAATGTGGAAAATGGCAAAACCTTTGCTCACATTTTAAACCTTCTATCAGTTGCTTTCTGCTGGTTTCCTTGAAGTTTTGCTCTGTGGATTGACACATAAACTGAAAAATTTATGAGTCTATCTGCAGATTTGGGGAGTTCCTTCTGTATCTAACTACTTTCTACCATTTCTTCTCAATTTTTAATCTCTCTGACAGTTTCACACTGTGATATCCAACTCTGCAATCAAGATATATTTCACCTTGAACCTTGGTATACCCACACAGACTGGAGAATCCCCTCAGGGAAAGTAAGTTAAATGTGGATCTCACCTGTGTGTGTGTACCCAGTTGTGTCCAACGCTTTGGGACCCCATGGCCTGCTAGGCTCCTCTGTCCATGGTATTTTCAGGAACGAAACTGGAGTGGGTTGCCATTTCCTACTCCAGGGGATCTTCTTCACCCTAGAAATTGGACTTGTGTCTCTTGCATCTTCTGCATTGGTAGACATATTCTTTAACACTGCGCAACAGTTCTCACCTACTTAATTTCATTTCAGGAGTTCTGTATCTACTTCTCACTGCTTCCAGTGCCTCTTTAACGCTTCAAACACTTTTTTAAAAAGTTTCTATGGCAATTTTTAATGTTTCACATGTGCAGAACTGAAAATTATACTTAAAGGGACAGAAAGAAGGAAAGGTAGTTGTCAGAGCATAAGTCCACATGTAGGGGTGTGTGTGTGTCTGTGTGTGAGATCAGTCATGTCCAACTCTTTGCAACCCTATGGACTGTAGCCCATCACTCTCTCCATGGGAGTTCCCAGGCAGGAATACTGGAGCAGGTTGCCATTTTCTTCCCCAGGGAAGCTTCCTAACCCAGGGATTGAATCTGCATCTCTTGCATTGCAGGCAAGACACTGGATAAAATCATAGGGCTGTTCCTCTTTAGCGTTAGGAAAATAAATAATGTGGCATTAAATTATGTACTTATTTTTTATTATATTATCACATAAATACAACACCCAAATATCAGTTGAGCCAAAAACTTTCTGGTCAGATACCAAGGGTGTATAGTTGATCTTCAGTTCAGTTCAGTTCAGTCACTCAGTCGTGTCTGACTCCTTGTGACCCCATGAATCGCAGCACGCCAGGCCTCCCTGTCCATCACCAACTCCTGGAGTTCACTCAAACTCATGTCCATTGAGTTGGTGATGCCATCCAGCCATCTCATCCTCTGTCGTCCCCTTCTCCTCCTGCCCCCAATCCCTCCCAGCATCAGAGTCTTTTCCAATGAGTCAACTCTTCGCATGAGGTGGCCAAAGTACTGGAGTTTCAGCTTTAGCATCATTCCTTCCAAAGAACACCCAGGGCTGATCTCCTCTAGAATGGACTGGTTGGATCTCCTTGCAGTCCAAGGGACTCGCAAGAGTCTTCTCCAACACCACAGTTCAAAAGCCAATGCATGATGCTGGATGCTTGGGGCTGGTGCACTGGGACGACCCAGAGGGATGGTATGGGGAGGGAGGAGGGAGGAGGGTTCAGGATGGGGAACACAAAAAAAAAAAAAAAAAAAAAAAGTTCTCATCACAAGAAAAAAGATTCTGTAATTATGTATAGTGATGGATGTTAACTAGACTTATTGTGGGAATCATTTTGCAATATATACTTATATTGAGTCAAAAAAAAAAGAACCTGAAAAAGAATATATATATATACATATACACACACAGATACATATATGTACACACAGATACATATATATAACTGAATCACTGTGTGGTACACCTGAAATTAATATGTTAGTGTTAGTCGCTCAGTCGTGTCCAACTCTTTGCAACGCCATGTAGCCTGCCAGGCTCCTCTGACCATGGAATTATCCAGGCAAGAATACTGCAGAATGTAACTGTAAACTAACTATACTTCAATAAAGAAATAAAAAAGTTTAAAACTAAAAAAAAAAA
>NW_011495035.1:5843635-5853161 GCF_000754665.1 Bison bison bison | reverse complement strand
TCCCCATCTATTTCCCATGAAGTGATGGGACTGGATGCCATGATCTTAGTTTTCTGAATGTTGAGCTTTAAGCTTACTCTGGAATAAATCCCTAGAAGGTAAAATACTGTCAGTGTTTGGGGGCTCTAGGGACAATGTCAGAAAGTAGACAGAGATTTAAAGCAGTTAAACAAAGAACTTTGAAAACTGGAAAAGAAAAATTTTATGACATCCGTTTTGAAAATAAAAATTATCTGCATACCAAGAGCTATAATTTTCAAAAATAGAATCAGGCCTGATTAAACATTACTTATGACTTACTGATAAGATTATAAAACTGAAACTAAAACTCTTCTCTCTTTGAAAGAGATAGAAAACTGTATTTTTTTCTTGTAATATTGTAGGAGAACCACAAGTGTTTCACCCCCTGTCTCTTAAATGTCATTTCTTCTTCTATCCACATTCTGTCCCTTTAGAAACAGTAAAAGCTGATAATTATGGCAACTTCTGCTACGTGAAAAGATCCACTATTTATTGACTAAAAGATTACAAATGAGGAAAAACCTGAATATATTAAAACAAAATACTTATTTGCCCATAATGAAATACTAATTTTCCCAGTAAGTAAAAAAGAAAAATAAAGACTGGGATTTTCTTAAAAACAAAAATGAAGCTCAGTGATTTAAAAATTCTATACATAATTCATCATTTCAAAGCAAGCATCATTAGAAACTCCTGATCTGTTGTGTAGCTAGAGAGAGAACAGAGAAATTTGGTAAATGCTAGAGCATATTTCTATTTTCATTTAAATAACACTAGCCTTACCAATTGTTAACTTTCTTTTTCACTTAAAACACTGGCTGGCAGGTTAAAAAATAATAGCATGAAAGTAAAAACAAGTCTCAACTGAGGTATAAGCACAATGATTTGGGGCCACTATCTCTGCCTTACAGAGAGCACTCAGAGGTGATTTTCCTTCTTTTAAACATATGCTCACAACTTACATGATTACATGTAAGTGTGTAAGTAAAAGAAATTCTGTGGTTTCTCAAATAATTTTACAAGTTGATAATAAATTATATTTTAAAGATAAAACTATTCATTTAAAACTTAAACATCAGACATGCCACCATAAACACTCCTAGAAAGTATCATAAGCAAAACATTCTCTGATATAAATCATACCTATATGTTCTAAGGTTAGTCTGCCAAGGCAAAATAAAAATAAAAATAAATAAATGAGACCTAATCAAACTTTCAAGCCTTTGCATGGCAAAATAAACCATAAACAAAATGAAAAGACAACCTAAAGAGTGGGAGAAAATATTTGCAAACAATGCTACCAACTAGGATTTAATTTCCAAAATATACAAATAGCCCCAAACTCAACAGTAAAAAAAAAAAAAAAAAAGGCCAGAGGACCTAAATAGATATTTCTCCAAAGAAAAATAATAGGCACATTAAAAGATGTTCAACATCGCTAATTATTGGAGAAATACAAATCAAAACAACAATGAGGTGCCACATCACACTGCTCAGAATCAGTTCAGTTCAGTTGCCCAGTCTGTCTGACTCTTTGCAACCCCATGGACTGCAGTATGTCAGGCCTCCCTGTCCATCGCCAACTCCCAGAGCTTGCTCAAACTCATGTCCATATATGATGGTTAGTGATGCCATCCAACCATCTCATTCATTGTCATCCCCTTCTCCTGCCTTCAATCTTTCCCAGCATCAGGGTCTTTTCCAATGAGTCAGTTCTTCTTCACATCAGGTGGCCAAAGTATTGGAGTTTCCGCTTTAGCATCAGTCCTTCCAATGAATATTCAGGGCTGATTTTCTTTAGAATGGACTAATTGGATCTCCTTGCTGTCCAAGGGACTCTCAAGAGTCTTCTCCAACACCACTGTTCAAAAGCATCAATTCTTTGGTGCTCAGCTTTCTTTATAATCCAACTCTTGCATCCATACATAGTTTGACTAGACAGACTTTTGTTGGCAGAGTAATGTCTCTGCTTTTTAATATGCTGTCTAGGTTGGTCACAGCTTTTCTTCCAAGGAGCAAGGTCTTTTAATTTCATGGCTGCAATCACCTTCTGAAGTGATTTTGGAGCCCGAAAAATGCTGACAATGGCCATGCTTAAAAATGTCTAAAAATAACAAATGCTGAAAAGCATGTGGAGAAAAGGGAATGCTCCTTCATTATTGGTGGGAATGAAAGCTGGTACAGCCACTATGGAAAACAGTATGGAGGTTCCTCATAAAACTAAAAATAGAATTGCCATATGATCCAGCAATCCCACTCTTGTGCATGTATCCAAACTAAAGTATAATTCAAAAAGATACATTCACCTGTATATTTAAAGCAGCACTATTCACAATAGTGAAGACATGGAGACAGCCTAAATATCCATTGACAGATTAATGGATAAAGAGGATGTGGTACATATATACAATGCAATATTACTCAACTGCAAGAAAAGAACAAAATAATGCCATTTGCAGCAACCTGGATGGACCTAGAGATTATCATAATAAGTGAAGTAAGTCAGAAAGAGAAGAACAAGTACTATATGATATCACTTATGTATGGAATCTAAAATATAACATAAATGAACCTATCTATAAAACAGAAAGAGACTCACACACATAGAGAACAAACTTGTGGTTGCCAAAGTGAAAAGGGGATGGGGAAGGGATGGAGTGGGAGTTTGGAATTAGGAGATGTAACCCATTATATAGAGAGAATGGATAAACTATAAGGTCCTATGGTATAGTACAGGGAACTATATCCAATATCCTGTGATAAATCATAATGGAAAAGAATATAAAAATGTATATTGATGTGAGAGTTGGATGATAAAGAAGGCTGAGCACCAAAGAATTGATGCTTTTGAACTGTGGTCCTGGAGAAGACTCTTGAGAGTCCTTTTGACAGCAAGGAGATCAAAGTAGTCAATCCTAAAGGAAATCAACCCTGAATATTCATTGGAAGGACTGATGATGAAGCTGAAGCTCCAATTCTTTTACTACCTGTTGTAAAGAGCTGACTCTTCCATCGCAAAAGACCCTGATGCTGGGAAAAATTGAGGGCAAGAGGAGAAGGGAGCAACAGAGGATAAGATGGTTGGATGGCATCACTGACTCAATGGACATGAGTCTGAGCTAACTCAAGCAGAAAGTGAAGGACAGGGGAGCCTGGTATGCTACAGTGCAAGGGGTTGCAAAGAGTCAGACACAACTTAGCAACTGAATAACAACAAATATATGTGTATAACTGAATCACTTTGCTATACAGCAGAAATAACAACATTGTAAGTAAATTATACTTTAAAAAAGACTGTGCTTTTAAAAACTTACGCCTATAAATTTCATCTACTGTTTTCTTTAAGAAATGGATTATTAAAATAATTTTTGAAATGAGATATTAAGTATACTTAAATCTTGGATTTTACGTACTTAATAAATTTTCTTAAAGAAAAGATTAAAAACATCTAGAGATGGAACATATTAGCAGGAAACAACTAATCAGAAGCGTCTTCATTCACAGACCCTGGGCAACTCAGTCTTGGTGGAATTTTCCAAAGTTTGAAATCTCCCTGGTAGCAGAGGATGAAAATAATGTGACATTGAAAATAGTTACTCAAACACAAGGGACTCAGAGTTGCTTTTGTTTAGTTTGGTTAAAGCAGAATATGTCTTTAGCCTTTCCAAGCGTCTTAGCAAATGCATCAGCTTGAAAGTCACATCTGTGGCTTAGGGCCAGTAGGCAAAAAGAAAGACCTCATAATAAAGGAGGAAAATAAACTGGAAGATGATCAATAGTCCAATCTGAGCATAATGGCTCCTTTTCAATCAATTAATATAGCAAGCAAGAAAAAAACACAGGAAATAATTCATCTGGCTAAGAATGATATTTTTGACTGTGTGTCCCAAATTCCAGTGCCCCAGTTCATGGTTTAGTACAGCTAACACCTCCTCATTATTACAGCCTTGTTTCCTGTCTGTAGTGCCCAAACTGAAATCCCAGTCAGCAGCTTCACACCTGCAGATCAAGTCACGGGCATCCCCTGGTCAGGGAACTCCACGGGGTGAAGATCCTACATATTCGAATCCCTAAATGAGGACTTTTGCTGACCCTAGAGTCTGGCCTTGCCATACCCAGGCAAGCTCCTAAGTCCCACTTTACTATGACATTGTATTCACCAGAAAAAAGGATTGTTCTTTAATACTCTAAACAGTTTGAAATAACCTTACTTCAGATACTTTAAACATTGTCATGAAATTTCTACTACATTTTGGTGTGGTGTGTTTGTTTTTGTTTGGTTTGTTTTTTGCCTCTTCAGGATCTTGCATATTGTCAGAAAGAATGAAATGAATGATTATAAATTGATAGTTTGAAGATAAATAAGCTTTGTTCATTTCCCCATGTTAAAAAAAAAAAAAACACTAGGAAATAGGTTTCCAAGTTCAAAAAGCAAAATAAAAGCAGGCTTGGCACAGCAAAATCTAAAATAGTAATTAAAGACGATAGAAAAGTGTCCAAGGAATAACTAGTTCAGTCAAAATATGTGGTTGTCAGCTTGAAGTTAAAATAGACCAGCAGATTATTTTTTTTTAATGAGAAAATATTTATTTCCCTTAGCATTCTTTATTTGCAAAAAGCAGAACTTTATTTGAAATAAGAAGGCATTTAGGGGGAGAACATGGAATAACTTACAATTCTGAAGGAAAGTTAGCACAACCTGAGCTCAGAAAGTCCAGTAAATACATCAGGACCTAGAGAATGAGAGAATGAGAGCTGATAGACTTTCTCAGATCAAGCTAGAGTACCTGGATTATCAGCTCCGCTAAGGCTGCAAGAAATGAGGAGAAACATTTCCCTAAAGGAAAACAGAGTTGTAAAAACTGAAAGAAAGTAAACTGGACACAGGCAGGAAATACCATTAGGTACCAACATCCAAGACAGCAGGAAATCATTGCAAAGACTGCATTAAGAATAAAAAAAGGCAATAATATTGTTTTGCTTTAAAAAACTCCAGCAGTAGTTAAAGCAAAATTTTCACCTGCATACTCATAATATCGACAGCTAGGAAATGTTTAAACATCAGCCGGTAGAATTAGACTTTTTCTTTCATTGCACCTGCAGTAACTGGTTAAATTACTCAATATGGTAATATAAAGCAGACAATAAGGTGACTCAGATGAAAAACAGAGAAAGATTGTACTTACCTATGTAGCTATGAGAAGACTATTTTGAGTTTGTGCATCTCTGAATTACAAATTGAGATTTATCTGTCCTTTAAATTCTTAGAACCATTTTTCCTTGATAGAATCCAAAATAAAGGCCAACCAAAACTTTGGTTTCATTTTTGGTGAGGCAATTTGACCATGAAAGAAATAAACCCCACAGATGTGTTCATTATAACTTCAATTAAATATTCTAGAAATCAACTTGAGATACCTTATAGAAATGTAATGGGAATTTGTTATGAAGATTCAAAGTGTTTTGCATTTTCCAAGGGCGAGGCTGTGTACGAAGGCCACAAAGCAGGATGGTAATAAGGAATAGAATGTTATTTGGAACCCAGAAATTATTTTACCTATTTTTATGAAAAGCTACCCATTCTTCCTTTTGCTTCTGATTAACAAGGACTATATCATAGCACCTTTGGAAAAATAATATGATTGACCCGTTTAAGCCAGTCACCTTCTCATAATCAAACCTTCACATAATCAAATGTGTCCAGCGGAATAGTTTTTTATTTCAAAATTTACTGTAACATCCCATTCCCATAGGTAAAAGTATTGATGAATGGATTATACGGAGCCTGAAAGGCACTGCAAAAGTTATCTTGTTCAATAGATATAAGCTGTGTAAACTTAAGCTACCTTTTATCAGCCTATGGGTATTTTTCATTTCCTTTTTTAAAAAAATGGAAACTGGGTTTGAATTTAGAAAAATGTGAAGATAAAAATGTTATATAAGTAAAGAAAAATATGTGATATGAATCACAAATTGAAAATAGTGATAAGGAATAAGTAATAGTAATAAGGAATCAAAAGGCTGGCTGAGGGAATTACCAAAAGAGAATTACTGTTAAGAACAGTGTGGCCAGAATGGCCTTGTAGCCAAGAACAAGAAGGTTGGTCGTTGTGGATGAAGCTCAAAGACAGTCACAGCTGCCTTCAGGATGGCTCTATAATATTAGCAATTACTGAGGTGGGACTCAGTGATCAGGCCAGAGCTAAGAGACCAGACCCCAAGGTCACTAGCCATAGACTACAGTAGCCTAAAGAGCTGGCTGCCCAGGAATAAAGCTCAACTAACTCCACCTCAGCAGACACCACGGGTGAATATGTAAATCCCAGGTCCATTACCCGGCATTGAATTCTAAAAGTAGGTAAAATTCCAGACATTCACTATGTTTTCCTTTATAAACCATTCACTATGTTTCCCTCTATAAAACATAGTGAAGACCTGACACTTATGTCCAGATGCCAACTGAGGGAAGTCTGAAGGGGAAAGGTGAGGTAACCCTTGTGGTGACCCAAGGACAAATGAGCAGGTAAAACCAAGGAGGGTCTTGGAATGCAGGAACAGAAAAACCAGACCCTTATCGTCGTCCTTCCGTCCCCCATGTTGTAACTATTAATGAATTTCAGGTCCTCCTGGCCAGTATAACCTGTCTCCCTTCCTACCCCACAGGGAGAAGGCATTTGGCTTACTCGTCCCCCACCCAGTATACATGCCTCATCCAATCAGCACATTACCCACAGGACCCCTATCCCACTCCTTGTACCCTGGGTATAAAAGTGGACTAAAGACCCCTGTTCAATGTCGGTTCTCCCTCGAGCTGGCCCACTGTTCTAACAGCATTGCCCACTCTGATAAACTTTATTTCCCTCTCATTCTGTCTCATGTCTAGAAATTCCTTTCCAACCTGCACCCGGACCACGGCAGTTGTCTCTCCATATTTGTGGGGAATTGATTGCAGGACACCCTCAAGAACATCTCGCAGGTGCTTAAGTCCTTGGTATAACATAGCATAATACTGTTTGCACTCCCTCTGCATTTCGGGGGCCTGCATCTGTCAGCCTTGAGGTTCAACTAACTGGGGATCAATTGGTTGAATCAGCAAATGCATAACCTATAGATACAGAAGGCAGACTGTATACAAATTGTACAGAAGACTCTGTCTTTCATTTCAGTTCATAAATGTAGGTCCCAAAGTAAGCTGGGATGTGGGGTTATATTTTTCCTAAGGTGATCCTAGTTTCCTGCATGCATAGCTTACTGAGATCATCCTACCCCATTGTGTGTGCTGTCGCTTCAGCCATGTCCAGCTTTGTGCGACCCTATGGACTGCAGCCTGCAGGCTCCTCTGTCCATGGGATTCTACAGGCAAGAATACTGCTCTCCTCCAAGGGATCTTTCTGACCCAGGATCAAAGCTGCGTCTCTTATGTCTTCTGCATTGGCAGCAGGGTTCCACTAGCGCCACCTGGGAAGCCCAGTGGAATCCAGTATATATATAGTGGATTCTAGATAGATGGATCTATATATAGATATATATTATATATACACATCAGACACACTGATACATACTCATATATTTTTACTACATTGCTCCCCAACTCAGTCAAGTGTTATAAGCAGTGATTTTATAGCGATATGGTTCTTGTTCCTGATGTTGGCTGGATTGGACTCAATGTTGCTTTATGTTTAAAACAATTTGTTTCCCAGCTTTGGAGTTATTCAAAACTTTCTTAACCAGTTGAACTTTGAAATAAAATATACTGACCTCAAATTACAGAGATTTGAAAAATTAAAATGAGTCAGTGAAAGTGAAAGTCATTCAATCATATCCTTCTCTTTGTGACGCCATGGACTATACAGCCCATGTAATTCTCCAGGCCAGAATACTGGAGTGGGTAGCCTTTCCCTACTCCAGGGGATCTTCCCAAGCCAGGGATCCAGCCCAGGTCTTCCGCACTGCATGCAGATTCTTTACCAGCTGAGCCACAAGGGAAGCCCGAGTCAACACTTAATTAAATGTCTACAAAACATATGAACTCAACTACTGTAACTATAACTGTAGTATTTGTAATAGATTTTCATAATTGAAAATTCTGTAATACATTTTCTCTTTGCAACAATTCATGAATATGCATAATCAAAAAAAAAGAGAAAATTTTAAATTTAATTGGTTGTAGCCTCACCTTATCCTAATGGAAAAAAATGCTAATTGCCTCATTTAAAACAAGTCACAAGATGTTTAGTGTGGAAATTGAGTGCTTTAGAATGTATTAGATAATCTGTGGGATGAGGATTCTGATTCTGGAATCCTAGGACTTTGTAAAGTAGCTTTGGTTGCCCTTATTGAGAGTTAAAACAGTAATACCACAGTTGCCTTCCCAAGGACTTTTAGGAGTAAATTTGACTACAAATCGTTTTCATCTCACCTGATTATGTAAGATATGACTTAGCCCTGTCTCTCTTTATCTCATTTTATAGATACTTATAGAGCTTCCCTGGTGGCTCAGAGGGTATAAAGCATCTGCCTGTAATGAGGGAGACCTGGATTCGACCTCTGGGTGGGGAAGATCCCCTGGAGAAGGAAATGGCAACCCACTCCAGTATTCTTGCCTGGTAAACCCCATGGATGGAGAAGCCTGGTGGGCTACAGTCCATGGAGTTGTAAAGAGCTGGACGTGACTGAGCAACTGCACGTTCACTTTTCACTTACACTTATTTTTGCTATGACGTTCTTATTGTCCTTCCCTGTTCCTTTTATTAATTCTTCCTCTTTGCAATTATGTTTACTTTCTGTACTTTAGATGAAATTACTAAGCTTTTTCCAATATATACGATTGTCAAAATGTACATATAGTCAGATGTGCATGAAAATTATAGCTTAATTATTTTATGCAACTGACCTAAACATTTTACGGACTCTGATCCTTCTAGGCAGTGAGGAAATACATTTTGTTTATCAACAATATCTCAACATCTTCCAATTTTAACAGCACCGTCTAGTTCTAACTAGACTCTCTCTGTTAATTATTTAGTCAAGTTAGAAGGCAAGGTTCTGTCTGGGCTGTGGTGACCCAAGGACAAAAGAGCAGATAAAACCAAGGAGGGTCTTGGAATGCAGGAACTAAAAAAAACAGACCCTTATTATCTTTCCCTCCCCCATGTTGTAACTATTAATGGAACAGTATAGCCTGTCTCCCCTCCTACCCCATAGGAAGAAGGCATTTGCCCTACTCTCCCCCCACCCAGTATACTTGCCTTATCCAATCAGCACATTACCCACAAGACCCCATCCCACTCCTTGTACCCTGGGTATAAAAGTGGACTAAGGACCCCTGTTCAACGTCGATTCTCCCTTGAGCTGGCCCGCTGTTCTAACAGCGTCTCCCACTCTCATAAATTTTATTTCCCTCTCACTCTGTCTCATGTCTGGAAATTCCTTTCCAACCCACCCCTGGACCACGACAACAACTTTAGCTGGTTTTTCTTCCGCTTCTCTGTCATTTCTTTCTTTC
>NW_011495035.1:5834335-5843535 GCF_000754665.1 Bison bison bison | reverse complement strand
ACATGTCTCCCTGTTGTGTGCAATATAGTTTATACTTGGACTCCAAGGTACAATCTGAATGGCTGCAAGAAAGGCAGGGAGAGCACACACTCAAGTGGGAAGCATCAGGGTCAGTTTGTGAAGAAGCCACCTCTTGATATTGGCATGAAAATAAAAATAAAATTTTAGCGCTGTTGGTTTTTTCCTGAGAGGGTTGTTGTTCTTGATGACAGAAGCACATAAACAATGGAATAAAGGCAGCGAAGGTTGAGATGTTTGAAGAACTGCAGAGATCACAGTGTGTTCGGAAAAACAACAGGAGATAAGGTAAGAAAAAAAAAGGGATAGGAACATAACATGGAGAGTTTTTCCTAGTGTTGCTGCTGCTGCTGCTGCTAAGTCACTTCAGTCGTGTCTGACTCTGTGTGACCCCAAAGACAGCAGCCCACCAGGCTCCGCCATCCCTGGGATTCTCCAGGCAAGGACACTGGAGTGGGTTGCCATTTCCTTCTCCAATGCATGAAAGTGAAAAGTGAAAGTGAAGTCGCTCAGTCGTGTCCGAGTCTTCGAGACCCCGTGGACTGCAGCCCACCAGGCTCCTCCGTCCATGGGATTTTCCAGGTAAGAGTACTGGAGTGGGGTGCCGTTGTCTTCTCCTTTCCTAGTGTTATTCCATACTATTTATAGGCGTGTTAAGAGAAAGCGTCCTCCATTGCCTCTCCTGCTGTCTTTAAACTACCTCTGAGTTTCTAACTTAAAGTTTGGTGATTATATCAAGGCCAGTAATTAGTACTTTCTACATTTCACATTCTGTGATGTCTTTCCTTCGAAGTTGCCTAATTAGTACCAAGTCTCATTTCCAATGCCTTGCTGTACTCATTTAATGGTATTTGCTGTAGGGCTCCTTGCAACTTGCAACAGTGATACTGGAAGTGGTAGAAAAGAAGAAAAGAAGCTGTCATTCATGCTAGATGATTTAAAAAATAAAATCTGATGACCTGGTGCATAGTATCAGCTGTAAATACCCCTCTGATAATACCAAACCAAAAGAGTTCGCCCTCACCCTTTCTGTATAACCTTTCATACTTTCTGCCAAGGTAACATATTATTTTGTTTAGAAGGAAAGGGCTCTTTTTTTTTAAGAAAGTATATGTTGCTCATATTGAGTAAAATATTAATTGTTCTTATATTTTTCTATTAAACTATGTCTGCTCTGTTATTGAAGAAGCTGCAAAGGATCCCTTCTTACTTGACCTTTGACATCTACAAGAACAAATGAGTGCAACCTAACTTTTATTGGCTAGTTGTCTGTGATTATGGTTTCAGTCTGTCTGCCCTCTGATGCCCTCTGTCAGCGCCTATCGTCTTACTTGGGTTTCTCTTACCTTGGATATGGGGTCCAACAAAGGTCCGTCTAGTCAAGGCTATGGTTTTTCCTGTGGTCATGTATGGATGTGACAGTCGGACTGTGAAGAAAGCTGAGCGCCGAAGAATTGATGCTTTTAAACTGTGGTGTTGGAGAAGACTCTTGAGAGTCCCTTGGACTGCAAGGAGATCCAACCAGTCCATCCTAAAGGAGATCAGTCCTGGGTGTTTATTGGAAGGACTGATGCTGAAGCTGAAACTCCAACACTTTGGCCGCCTGATGTGATGAGCTGACTCATTGGAAAAGACCCTGATGCTGGGAAAGATTGAAGGCGGGAGGAGAAGGGGACGACAGAGGATGAGATGGTTGGATGGCATCACTGACTCAATGGACATGAGTTTGGGTAAACTCCGGGAGTTGGTAATGGACAGGGAGGCCTGGCATGCTGCAGTTCATGGGGTCGCAGAGTCGGACATGACTGAGCAACTGAACTGAACGGAACTGAACTTTTATGGAGTCCTTACTATGGGCCAGTTGCCATGTTAGGGATTTGTATGTTTAATATTTTATTTACTACTCATGTCAACTTTATTAATTATTATCCCCATTTTATAAAGGAAGGATAGAGGTTGGGTAACTTGCCAAATGTCACACAGCTAATAAATATTAGAACTGTCATAAAAACCCATTATTTACAATTCCTATACTATTGTTTATAAAACATTCTATTCATACCAGTAACAGGTGGTCTATTTATTTTCAATAACACATACATATGGTCCCATAGTTTTGCAGAAGCTCTGTGTAGAATTTGTAGTGCACCTGGTATCCTGAGTAACAAATGCATACTATACCTTATGCACATTTCCTAGGAGAGGACTTGAGCCCTGAGTTTTCCCCTCGTTTTGGAATTCTGAGTTTTGTATGCACTTGTCTAACAGGTTGTCAGATAAGTTACCCTATGACAATTCCACAACTCCTTAAAATATCCTGTGATATACTCCTGATTAAAGCTCAAAGTCCAGTCATAATATTAGTTCTCGGGAAATTGTGTTCTACTCCATGTTCATGTCTACAAAGCATTCCACAGTGAAAAATGTGGAATACATACAGAAGTGTGCCAAAGGCATCTGGAACTATACATTCATTTAACTTGGGCCAAAATTACTCTTCTGTTAAATTCTCTGAGGATATTTAATAGGTACATGTTATGTAAATTAAAGTAAGATGATAAAATTTAAAAAATGGAGACTGTAGAACCAAGCTGTCTGAGTTCAAAGCTAAGTTTCATTATTACTGTGTCAGTTGTATAGATCACTTTAACCCCCCAAAGGTGGGTTTGCCTGACCAACTGAACCGTGATCACTATAATGCCTGCCTCACAGATCATATTATTGACAAGACCTGAAATAATCATAATATATGAAGTATTTTTCAAATCTTGTTAAAGTTTTTAATCTTAATTTTTAAAATAAGGATGATGAATTATCAGCTCATCATAACTTTCTAAATCTGTTATTTTGACTAGTCATTTGGTAAAAAAAAAAATACAATTAGGATATACAGTTACTCATAAATACGCCAGTTATTTCAGTGAGATTTCTGTCACATGTTTCAACAGAGTCTTTCCCTTCAAAGGATTCCCAAAGAAAGCGTCTTGAATAACTAAGTGCTTTCTATTTATATTCAGAGAACTTTTTATCCGATATAAACATTTTTGCAAGTGGATAAAGCATATTTTGTTCCACTACTTCATGATCTACATTGTGATTCATCAAAAGCATTGTGGAGCATACTTTTTTTTTTTTTTAGAAAACACTGCCCCAGTGACACCCCAAAACGTGTGCATTTAACTTTTAAGGAACTTATCACAATTGTTCTCTTTAACTGTCATTTGATTTAGCTACTGTAGACATCTGCTACAAAGCTCTTTCAACTTCCCATTAAGGCAAATTACTGGAAACCAGGGTTACTGTGGCAGTAAGGGGTAGCCCTCATTGTTTTTTCATGTCAGTCATCCCAGCAGTGTTAGTCTGGTGGTGAGTGCTGCCAGTAGGGGAGTTAAGACCAGCATACCTTTGCAAAGCTTTAGATTGTGAATCCTGGGATGAAACTGCTCAGATGGAAAGGCCTGTTTCCGTGGCAACGGGAGCAGCTCCTATTGTTTCAGTTTGTCACTCATCACAGCAATGTTTGCCTTGGGAGACTGCACTCGCTAAGCATTTCTAGCTGCATTTTGTTGTGGATTCAAGAGATTGGATGGCAATGCTGCTATGGTTACCAAGAGTTTTGTCTTAGGGGAGATCCTAGAATAAAGTAACCTCTCTGGTTCCAACAGAAATTTTAAATAACTAGCAGTGGAATGAAAAGAAAAGAAGTTGTGATAATTCCCTTCTGGAATGATGATGGCAAAGTCTGACAAGTCTGACTTCCTTTTTCTCTCTTTCTCTTTTTTTTTTTTTGATGCTTATGGTAATGGGGTGGTTTGAAATGAAAAAATGAGAATTGGGAAAGTTTAAGCAAAATTAGAACAAGAAGTAACATAAAATGATTGTTTACCATTTCTTTTAAAAATAAAAATAGAAAAGAGAAGGGCTCAAAGAAAAACATATGGTAAATATTCATATATTCAAGGAATTTCTTTTATCAGTCTCTATATAACATAATTTAATTGAATTTCTCCTAACACTTATAAAGTAATTCACTTTCCTAGTCAGATCATGCTTTGCCTAGCACTTATCACTTAGGATATTGAAGAGACATCAGAAAAAGGAAAGCCTTCAAGCTAACATTTTTAAAGCTTTTATTTATTTCTTAATCCCATTCTTCATGGGTCCCCAGACTGATGCAAGGAACGAGATACCCACTGAAAATTATAGAAAAGTCTATAAGCAATATTGTCATCTTTTCTCAGATTATATGATTAGTATTATATCCCTAGAGAAATCAGAACACTGCAAACCTAACAATCATTAACACAAATTTATTTTATAGAATATTATTTAAAGCAAAGGAAACTGTAATATGTATTATATTTTAACTTCATAATTTCATTTTAGCATTTCTCTTATATGAGTCTACAATGTGATAATTATTGAATGAAATGCATTATCTTTTCTTCACTTAAATGCCACTAAATTTTTTGAGAAAATAATTATTATTTCTATCTTCAGAAGTTGCAGAAGTGCTATGGGTAGGGTTGTTGCTATTCAGTTGCTAAGTCATGTCTGACTCTTATATAAGAGGCACAGGTCAGTGCCTCTAACCCCAGGCACTGCAGCATGCAGGCTTCCCTGTCCTTCACTATCTCCCTGAGTTTACTCAAACTCATGTCCATTGAGTCAGTGATGCCATTCAACCATCTCATTCTCTGTCACCCTCTTCTACTCGTGGCCTCAATCTTTCCCAGCATCAGGGTCTTTTCTCATGAGTCGGCTCTTCGCATCAGGTGGCCAAAGTATTGGAGCTTCAGTTTCAGCATCAGTCCTTCCAATGAATATTCAGGGTTGATTTCCTATAGGATTGACTGGTTGGATCTCCTTGCAGTCCAAAGAACTCTCAAAAGTCCTCTCCAACACCGCAGCTCAAAAGTATCAATTCTTCTGCATTCAGCCTTCTTTATGATCCAACTCTCACATCTGTACTTGACTACTGGAAAAGCTATAGCTTTGACTGTACAGACCTTTGTCAACAAAGTGATATCCCTGCCTTGTAATACATAGTCTAGGTTTGTCATAGCTGTCCTTCCCAGAAACCAGCGTCTTTTAATTTTGTGGCTGCAGTCACTGTCCACAGTGATTTTGGAGCCCAAGAAAATAGTCTGTCACTGTTTCCACTTTTTCCCCATCTATTTTCTATGTGTTCATACTCCGTGTACTCCCTTATCATTTCCTGAACATAAGTAACCTGTGAATTATCAAGAAGTTGTCAACAGCCAGACATTATTTTAAATGTCTATAAAGAGTGATAATTTCCCACTTCATTCCTGGACTTTGACAAGTCTTTTACGTTTATAGAGTTATAATGCATTCTTTTGATCTCAGCAAATATTTAATGAGTGACTAGCTAGTCTATGGTGAACTCTTTAATAGATTATGGATATATATGATCTGCATTGTTTTCTTAGGACACTCTTTTGGAAAATGCAGCATGAGATACTTGAGCTATATTTAATATTTTTAGCCTAGAAATGGAATGGATGCAGCCATAGTTGACAGGACACAAAATCTCTAGGGGACACCCGGAAAGAAACTGTTCTTCCCATATATCAGGGACTCATTGTTCACCCCCACTAAAACGGGAAGTCAACTCTAACTCCCTGGGCACCTGTTCAATGGTGTTTGTTCTCCACAAGTTATCTCTCTTTATTCGAATTCTGAGAATAAGTTGAAGGTGGTCTGTAAGAAAATCCAGCTTTCCTCTTTTTCTTTTCTTTTCCTGGATGTTGGTCACATTGCAATAAGTATTTGGTAATTGCTATGTTCTCCCATGAACTTTTAAAAAAATTAATTTCTTTTCATTGGAGGCTAATTACTTTACAATATTGTAGTGGTTTTGCCATACATTGACATGAATCAGCCAAGGGTGTACATGTGTCCCCCATCCTGAAACCCTCCTAACTCCCTTGCCATCCCATCCCTCAGTGCTGTCCCAGTGCACCAGCCCTGAGTGTCTGTCTCATGCATCGAACCTATACTAGCGATCTATTTCACATATGGTGATATACACCAGTTCAGTTCAGTTGCTCAGTTGTGTCCAACTCTTTGCGACCTCATGGACTGCATGCCAGGACTCCCGGACCATCACCAACTCCCAGAGTTTACTCAAACTCAGGTCCATTGAGTTGGTGATGCCTTCCAACCACCTCATCCTCTGTCATCCCCTTGTCCTCCTGCCTTCAATCTTTCCCAGCATCAGGGTCTTTCAAACGAGTCAGCTCTTCACATCAGGTGGCCAAAGTGTTGGAGTTTCAGCTTCAACAGCAGTCCTCCCAATAAGTATTCAGGACTGATTTCCTTTAGGATGGACTAGCTGGATCTTGTTGTGCTCCAAGGAACTCTCCAAGAGTCTCCTCCAACACCACAGTTCAAAAGCATTAATTCTTCGGTGCTCAGGTTTCTTTATAGTCCAACTCTAACATCCATACATGACTACTGGAAAAACCATAGACTTGACTAGGAAGACCTTTGTTGGCAAAGTAATGTCTCTGCTTTTTAATATGCTATATAGGTTGGTCATGACTATCCTTCCAAGGAATAAACATCTTTTAATTTCATGGCTGCAGTCATCATCTGCAGTGATTTTGGAGCTCAAAAAAATAAAGTCAGCCACTGTTTCCACTGTTTTCCCATCTATTTGCCATGAAATTATGGGAAAGGATGCCATGATCTTAGTTTTCTGAATGCTGAGCTTTAAGCCAGGTTTTTCCCTTTCCTCTTTCAGTTTCATCAAGAGGCTTTTTAGTTCTTCTTCTCTTCCTGCCATAAGGGTGGTGTCATCTGCATATCTGAGGTTATTGATATATCTCCTGGCAATCTTGATCCCAGCTTGTGCTTCATCCAGGCCAGCGTTTCTCATGATGTACTCTGCATATAAGTTAAACAAACAGGGTGACAATATACAGCTTTGACGTACTCCTTTTCCTATTTGGAACCAGCCGGTTGTTCCATGTCCAGTTCTACCTGTTGCTTCCTGACCTGCATACAGGTTTCTCAAGAAGCAGGTCAGGTGGTCTGGTATTCCCATCTCTTTCAGAATTTTCCACAGCTTTTTGTTATCCACACAGTTAAAGGCTTTGATTTAGTCAGTAAAGCAGAAATAGGTGTTTTTCTGGAACTCTCTTGCTTTTTCAATGACCCAACAGATGTTGGCAATTAGATCTCTGGTTCCTCTGCCTTTTCTAAAACCAACTTGGACATCTGAAAGTTCACAGTTGAAGTATTGTTGAAGCCTGGCTTGGAGAATTTTGAGCATTACTATCCTAGCATGTGAGATGAGTGCAATTGTGTGGTAGTTTGAGCATTCTTTGGCATTGCCTTTCTTTGGGAGGTAATATACATGTTTCAATGCTATTCTCTCATATCATCCCACCCTCGCCTTCTCCCACAGAGTCCAAAAGTCTGTTTGTCTCTGTGTCTCTTTTGCTGCCTTGTATATAGGGTCATCGTTACCATCTTTCTAAATTCCATATATATGCATTAATATACTGTATTGGTGTTTTTCTTTCTGAGTTACTTCACTCTGTATAACAGGCTCCTGATTCATCCACCTCATTAGAACTGATTCAAATGCATTCTTTTTAATAGTTGAGTAATATTCTGCTGTGTATACATACCACAACTTTCTTATCCATTCATCTGCTGATGGACATCTAGGTTGCTTCTGCGTCCTAGCTATTGTAAACAGTGTTGTGATGAACATTGGGGTACATGTGTCTCTTTCAATTCTGATTTCCTCAGTGTGTATGCCTAGCAATGGGATTGCTGGGTCATATGGCAGTTCTATTTCCAATTTTTTAAGGAATCTCCACACTGTTCTCCATAGTGGCTGGACTAGTTTGGTTTCCCACCAACAGTGTAAAAGGGATCCCTTTTCTCCACACCCTCTCCAGCATTTATTGTTTGTAGACTTTTGGATAGCAGCCATTCTGACTGGCGTGAGATGGTACCTCATTGTGGTTTTGATTTGCATTTCTCTGATAATGAGTGATGTTGAGCATCTTTTCATGTGTTTGTTAGCCATCTGTATGTCTTCTTTGGAGAAATGTCTGTTTGGTTCTTTGGCCCATTTTTTGATTGGTTGTTTATTTTTCTGGTATTGAGGTGCATGAGCTGCTTGTATATTTTTGAGGATAATTCTTTGTCAGTTGCTTCATTTTCTGTTATTTTCTCCCATTCTGAAGGCTGTCTTTTCACTTTCCTTATAGTTTCCTTGATTGTGCAAAAGCTTTTAAGTTTAATTAGGTCCCATTTATTTATTTTTGCTTTTATTTCCATTACTCTGGGAGGTTTCTCCCATAAACTTTATTCCCATCAAAAATAACTTGTGAAAAGCATGAATTAAAAAGCTATTGCAAGATGTAGTCAAGAAATGTTCAGTACAGGAGAGATGGTAATTGTAGGTGTTCAGAAACAATTTTATCCTAAATAGCCAGCTATTTTTGTTAAAGAAACTGAATGCAGGTATATGCATACATATGTGTATGTGTGTGTAAATATATACATAGCTAATACCAAGGTTTCAGGATTTAATAAGAAAAATAATGAGAGCCAGAAGTAGTGCATTTGAATAAGTTGTATTCTATAGACATTTTTGGAATGCATGCATGAATGTACATCAAGAGAAAAAGATGAATATCTCTTGAATGCCTTAGTTAAAATGGAAGTTTGTTTTTATGTCTCAACTCAGAGATTAGAATTTTATAAATCGTTTTTCTTTATTGTACTTCCCCTTTGCTCAAAATTCTAGTTGCCTTTTGCATCTTATGATTATTTTGTTATCAGCAAGTGGCACCAAGATCTATTTTATGCCTTGCATGTATCTATTCTTGAGTTTGGCACATTGTTTTCTCTTTGCCTTCTATCTGGTGCCACTTCCTTGCAACATTCAGAATGTTTCTCTCATTCAAAAAATGTTTATGAAGATCTTCTCTGTGTACTTTGTTGGATATTGATGGAGGGGAGATTAATTAGCCATACATACATCTGTGAAAGATCACCTACAGTATTGTGATTAAAGATCACTATATTTTCAGTTCAGTTCAGTTCAGAGGCTCAGTCGTGTCCAACTCTTTGCGACCCCATGAATTGCAGCACGCCAGGCCTCCCTGTCCATCACCAACTCCCAGAGTTCACTC